>NC_056707.1:23985088-24012588 GCF_018831695.1 Puntigrus tetrazona
AAAATTGTCTTTATTTTTCGCTAAAACAAAAAAAACATACTAAAAATACTTTTTACTATTATAATAATGCTAATATAAAATTGTCACAAAAATGATAAGTTGCCAATGCATTTTGCAATTCTAATAAAAAAAGGTTTCTTTAAACAAAACCAATATCCCAAACATACCATAATTGTGGCCCGCCTATTTTTTGAGAGATCTAGCCATTTCAAAGATTAACTGTATATAAAAAGCTGACCACTATTAATTAAAATGTTTCTCCACCCCAAAATGACAATTACGTCATTAAATCACGCGACCCAAGCCCAAACAAATTACTGTCATTTATCATTTATGTTCCAAACCCATACAAGCTTTGATTGTCACAATTTAAGATATTTTGAATACAAACTGAGAGGCTTGCGAGTGTCCCATTGACTGCCAGGTATGAAAGACAATCTGAATGTTGTGAAGTTTTTTTTTCCTGTAGCTCAAATAGTAGAGCATGGATCAAATGTAATAAAAACCCCTGCAACTTGATTGCAATGCAAGTCACTCTGAATAAAAGCTAAATATGTAAATGTAAATGAAGTGACTTTTTGTACACAAAGAAAATAAAAATGTACAACTTTATTCAAGACTTCGTCTCTGCATCTTATCAAGCAGATATGTTGCAGTTAACCCACTGATGGCGAATGGATAATTTTGACAATGACTCTCATACTTTTCCGAACCTTGATGGAATAATTTATTTGGACAGTCACAAGCGTCCCGGTTTTTATCCCAAATATATTTTCCAAAGATGAACTTTTTACAAGTTTTTTACGACAAGGGAGTAAGTCATAAATGAAAAAAAATATATTTTAGGCTGGAGTAACCCTCCTAGGTTGTACTCACAGTGCTGGCCGGAGGCTCAGGGGACTCCGTAATGGATCTCTGTTTTGTGAGAAGATGCGTGCGCGGTAACTGCCCCAGGGGTTGATGGGAAAGCGACTGGGTCCTCTTCACTGCAGAAGACACAGCCTGAGCGAAGCGCGAGGGCGAAGAGGGCGAGTAGGGTTTGGGAGCGGCGAAGCTTCTCAGCTTCTCTAGACTCAGCGAAGGTGTGGGGTTTGTGGGAAGACTCTTCTGACGGGACACTCCGAATTTGGGAGCTTCGGGCAGAGGGACAGCCGCCGTTGCAGTTCGAGGTGCATCTCTGGCTCTGGCGCTCTGCTCATCATCCCATTGCACCGGCGGCGGCGGAGGAGGGAAGCTGTCCAGTGCAGGAAACACGTCCGATTGCGGGCTGCTTGCGGTATCTTTGGGCCGGGGCGCGGGACTGCTACAACAACTGCTGCCGCTGCTGTTACTGCCCACACTCGCTCGGCGAACGGCAGCGGAGGATACGTAATCCCCTGCCGTTCGTTTGTGCTGCGGCAGGCGGAAAGAAGCTGGTTTGGGTCTTGTCGCCGGGGGAACTTTCTTGCATTCGGTTCCTTCTACAGGGGACGAAACGGCAGCTGGAGGTGAAGTACAAGGACTGGTTTGCGCAAAGACGTTCTGATGGCCATTAACAGCAGCTGTACCATTGGAAACGGGCTTAGTTTCAGGTTTGTAATCCACATTGGGCTCCAAAGTCAACTCTACTTCAAAGAAGCGCAGCTTTTCGAGAGACTTCTGAGGCACGATGGTGTAGGTGGTCATGCCCACTTTGGGAATGTATTCGCGGGTGAGCTCGTTGGACGGTTTGGGTTTGGGTTCGCCGTCTGCTATGCGCTTTACAGTATTCGCTTTAGAGGTTGGGGTGGATGCCAGATCCTCTGGCGCCTGGACGGCAGGCGAAGGCGGTTCAGGAGCACGCAGCTCTTCTGTGGAGGTGGCCATGTCTCTTTTCAGCCCCACGGAGGACTCATGCGGCGCTGCGGAGGGTTCAGTGCACGAGCCCGACGGCTCACTTGAGGGTTTCTGGGGCTCCATCTGCGTTTGCGTTTCAGTGTGAGCGAAGCTGACCAAACTGGGGACGGTCGTTGGAGTTTGGTTTTCGAGGATGGACTCTGTGCCCCGCGCTTGCAAGTCCGCGTGCGACGTCTGGATGCCGCATTCGGAGGTTTGAAGCTTGTTGAACAAAGACGCAGGCTTTTCCGTGGTCTCCTCCAGAGCAGGGCCACTTTCTGAAGTCTGACATGCCTCTTCTGTCTTTTCCGTCGGTGGCTCTAGAGAAAGAGAAAACAAAGTCATGCACCAAAGCCTTTTATGCCATCACTGGAGTTTTACTGTTAACTATAATCCATTGCACATCAAACAGCGCTTTCTTACGGTGTCACAAGTGAGTTTTTATAGAGATCGTATATCATGAGGGATCAAATTTTCCTGTTTGATCTTCGGAGATTAAAGAGTTCAATGAACTAGTGGAAGTTTCAGAACTCAATCAGAGCATTTATTAAAACTAAGCTGCAAAAATGACTCCTAGGTATGAATAAAAGTTGCATAAAGTACAATAAAGTGTAACACTGTGAAAACCAGGTGCTGAAGGTGCTTACCTATCTCTTCTGAATTAATATGTGAGCTTGCGGTCCGGTCCAACTTAATCTCTCCATTCACTGTTTCTTCTGCAACTCTGTCAAGTGTAAAAACCATGCAAAGGTTAAAAACTAAAACTAAAAACTAAAGCTCAAGCACTTTTTTTTCTGGCTGGTTGCTAAGCTTGCTGGTAAATGGGTGTTGCTGTAAATGTTAAAAATGGTTGAAATGTATTATTATTTAAAATTAGCCTTTATTTGATTTGTAGTCAATTTTAGACCATTTGTTTTTTTTTTATTATTATTTATATTTAGTTTTATTTTATTTCAATTTTGCTTTAGCAATTTTAGTACAGTACTTGAACAATTTATTTGACAAAATGTATACATTAAAATATTTTTAAAGCTTTTTGGTAACAAAAGGTGCCATAAATTAATGTTAGCTAATTCATGCGCAATACATGTGTTACATGTAACTCTTTATTAATGTTACAGCTAATAAAATTACAATTGCTCCTTGTTAGCCATTAGGCAATATTAATTTATTTATTTAATGTATTGAATGAAATTGATGAAATTAGCATTAACCAAAATTAATAAATGCTTCACCATTGCATGTCACGGTTAACTAATGCAGTTAAAAATGAAACCGTTTCATAGGATATTTATATTTTAATTCAGTATCATATTGATCGCATTTACCAAAAATCACACCAAATCATTTATCTTTATTAACAATAATAACAGGCACAGTAAGTTTTACTTTTTCTAGTGTTTTGGTTGTTTTTAGGGAGTTGATGTCATTTAGGCTTTACGTGAAGTGTTATTTTTATTTGTGCTCTTAGATAAAATGAACACTACTGCAAAGTACGTACTCCGCATCTGTGGAGAGGTCACACGGCGGATCTAGAGTCTCTGAATCCTGAGAAGGAGTTGCTGTTCCGGCGCGGCCCGAGTCCAGAGAGATGTCGGCGGACAGATTGAGGCTGCTGTTGTCCTCCTCCTCTTCCACGACGGCCACCTGACCTTCAGCGCTCACATTCACCTCCTCCTGTTCCCTGATCTCCTCCAGAGGAGACGCCAACGGCGCTTCTGCGGTGTAAAAATCATCACAAGTCAAATGCTTAAATATTACAAAGTGCAGCCCAATCCTTTGAGCTCGTCGCAGCATCCCTGAGCAACACTAACTCAGGGGTTTCCACATCAAAACGAAGCGATGCCCATTCTCAGCTGATAGAGAGAGAGAGAGAGAGAGAGATACGGCATACGCAAGCATTAATATGGATTCCCAGTTACTCAGACTGAGCGAGCGTCGTTAATTAAGACGTCTTCTCTTCTTTCGCCTGATTCAGCCCTTCAACCGCTTTCTCTGGAGACCAACGAGATGAAGAAACATCCAGAGAGCTGTCTCTGTGATCTCTCTCAGACATTTAGATTCAAAGCCCTTCTGCAGCCGCTCTTTCCATCTCTGCTCCGCTCTGAGCTCGTATTTATACGTTTTGGGCCTCTTTATTTATTTATTTGCTTTCTCGGTCTCTCTCAGTGAAGTTATCAAACCGTATCAGCCAATAAGTGTTGACACGACGCTGCCTCGTGGCACAATGCGACTCAGCAAAAGTTGCTAAAGCATTCATAAAACACACTTATAAGAAACAAAAGTGAGCGAATGATCCCTGCTGGGTCTCGGGTGGCCGTCTTTGTACAGTTACGAACAAAAAAGATAAGTCTGCCTGCAGATTTCGGCTCCTGATTAGAGAGCGCTTGCACTCCTCAACTCACTTTGTTTCTTCACAGAAAACCCACGTCTTAAGAAGACAATGCATTTGTATGAGGGCTTGCAGCAACAAAGCATATAAAAGTTACAGAGAGATGTTTTTAGTGGAGGTGAGCTGCATGCAGCAAAGTGTGCGACGCTTCATTGATTACAAGAGGACCGTTTTGTTGCATCGCTCGCTTCCAGCACAGACACGGTCTAAAGTGAAATTTAATTAAAAGATTACTTTTTTTTTTTTTTTTTTTTACTGAATTTTATGGTTGAGCTATAGAGCGTGGTGAGGTCAACGAGATGAAAACAGCTGAGATGAGACGAGAAAAAGATGTGGAGGATAGAATTGATGTAAAGAGAATATTTTATTATTTTTTTACATTTTTAAATGTTTTTCATATGACAAATGAGAAACATTAAAATGCTGTGAGAGCAAACGAAGTCACATATTGTGTAAATCTGTGGAAAATGCAAACAGCAGAAAAACTACAGATGAATAGATGGATGAGTGGATAGAATAACTGGTAGATAGACGGATTAATAGAGTGATCGATAGAATGATAGATCAATGGAATACGTGACAGAACAGTAGAGAGCTAAACAGAACACCAGGACAATGAATGGATGGATGATAAGGACAGAAAAACAGAATAGATAGATATATAGAATGATGGATGGATGTAACAATGGATAGAACGACAGACAGACAGATAAAACAACAGAACTATAGACAGACAAACAGACAGACAGACAGACAGACAGACAGACAGACAGACAGATAGATAGATAGACAGGCAGATAGATAGATAGATAGATAGATAGATAGATAGATAGATAGATAGATAGATAGATAGATAGATAGATAGATAGATAGATAGATAGAATCATGTGATCAAACAGACTAATTATGCAGCATGAGTGTGTTACCTTGGCAACAGAGTCTTCAGTACAACAGTAATTAAAGTGAAATTAGACATCTCATGAAAACTTCAGCAAGGGCACAGAGTTTTATAACTCCAAACTATATCATCATACAGTAAGATGTGGCAAAGCACATTCAGACAACATAAACTAAATTAAAGCAATAAAGAAATGTTTCCCCTCAAAAAAATGTGAAGTTTCTGAGCTCGTAGTTCAGGAGTTACTTTGATGAGTGAGAAAGACAGACAAAATACAAAATATAAGACAAACAGTAGAATTTAAAAACGGCTTGTAATAAAAAAAACTAAATTAAAAAAACACTGTGCAACCAAAGATTCCCAGTCGCTTCGTTTAAATGAACGGGTCAAAAAGACTCGTCAGTGTCAAACTACTTAAATAATCGTTAGGAAGCTGTAATCATTCAGTGGAATTGGAAACAAAATAATTCAATTTCTCATCCAGGAAAAAGTCAGGTTGAAATGTCAGAGCTGTGTTTACACCCAAACACACACCGCAGCTGCGGCTCATTTGTAACTGTGTGCTATACGTGTGTGTGTGTGTGTGTGTGTGTGTGTGTGTGTGAGAGAGAGTGTGTGTGTGTGTGTGTGAGAGTGTGTGTGTGTGTGTGTCTGTGTGTGTGTGTGTGTGTGTGTGTGTGAGTGTGAGAACGAGTCGAGCTAATACAGCTGCAAACATTTAAGTCATCCAGTAAACTCTCCCCAGCACAGCCTCCACCCAACGGCTCACATCCAGCACCTCGTGAGCTGCCTGCTGAGATGCCAACACGACTTACAGTAGATGTTCCTGGAGAACCTTATGCTTTATTGAGAACACATTCTAATGGGGTTTTTTTTATGTCGCACATATTATCTTCCTCATGCGACGGATGTTTAAAAGCATCTATTCTTGCATAAAGACCAGTTTTATACAGTGAAAAACGTATATTAAAAATGTCTAAAACAAACAGGAATTTTAGTTTTTATTAGGCTTTATTACTTTATTATTTTGTTGTGCTTCTGCACTCTATGTATTTGCCTTTATATACCTAGTTCATCTTAAAATCTAATTTTCTTGTATTTTTATCTAATTATTGATTTTACATTATTATTTTTCTGGTATTTTTCCATATAGTCCTGTACGTTAGATATTTATGAATTTATTTGCTTATTTTAATCTACATTATAATACTTTATGTGTTTTATGTAGTATTGTACTGTTCGATATTCGATGTATGTATTTACTGGTTTGAATCATATTGTCATCTATTTTAACCAATTTTTTAATCTTTTCATATTATATTTATTGTAATATATATTTATTTTAATATATATATATTTTAATATATATATATATATATATATATATATATATATATATATATATATATATATATATATATATATATATATATATTTTTTATTTTTTTATTTTTTCAGTTAAAAAAACTAATAAATATGGAAAGCATGCGCAAAGAAATAGGAAAAATAATATGTAAATTTAGAACCTTAGAACAAATAAGGCATCCAAGTCAGCATAATCACATCACTAAGATATAGATACACTAAGATATAAAACAGATCACATCAGAGACAGTAGTGATGTGTTTATTGAACCACTAGGCGGAGATAAAGCCTTGAGAAAGTCAATAGCAACACACACAATCCCCTCAGAAGTGTCCCCAAATGCCCAACTAGACCTCTGTCCTGTTCAAAGTACAGCCGCTGTGCTTATGCAAGCTCTCTAAATCCTCTAATAATAACAACTTCAAATAATACTCTTAATTGCAAATAATAAAATTTCTTTTGTTACCTTTCCACCTATTGGCAACAGATTATTGAGCACGAAACATGATGAAATAGCCAAGCTCTTAGCTCGTATAAACACAGAGTTTAGACTGTATCAAATATATACATTAAAATACACACACACACACATATACATACATATATACATACATACGTATATATATATATACATATGTATGTATATATATATACACACACACACACACACACACACACACACACACATATATACATATATATATATATATATATATATATATATATATATATATATACATATATATATACATATATATATATATATATATATATATATATATATATATATATATATATATATATATATATACACATATACATACATATATAATACACACAAAGCTTGTAGAATTGTTTCTAAAGAGTAAACATTCACATTCAATAACTAGTCTAATATTAATTGATTAATTGCATTCAAAATAAAGGTTTGTTTACATACTATGTGTACTGTACTGATTTATTGCACATACAGTATATATATTCTGAAAATATTTACATGCATATACATTTATATTATTATATTATATATAAATGCTTTATAAACATTTTCTTTAATATATACATGCATGTGTTTGTATTTATATACACACACACACACACAATAAATATGCACAGTACACACATATTATGTAAACAGACTTTTATTTTGTAAGGGATTAATCGTTTGTCAGAACTAATTCTAACATACACTTTTTTTGACACTACTGCGCAGCTGATCGATTTATTTGACATGTAATTAACATTCATTGATAGCGTATTAAAGCTACCATCATTTTGACCCAAGTAAACCCCTGATAGTGAACACAAGCATGCAGTGTTCAGACTGACCTGTCATGCTCCGGTCCTGTGTGTTTTCATCAGGAGGGGCTGCGCTGCTCAAGCTGGGGGGCGGAGGGGCCTTCCTCTTGGTAGACTTCTTGAAGGACGACTCTGTCGAGGATCCCCGGCTCAAAGGGGCCATATTCTGTGGAAAACAGGCAGGGGGACAGTAATAAATATGACGTATAATTCCAAATATTTGGCTGTGGGAAACGCAACCACATTCCCTAATGACAAGGTGATGAAATGACTCAACCCAGCGTCGAGTTTATGTAGAAACTAAACAAATACTGTGAAAGCAAGGTTTAACCGCTCATTGTATTCGTTTTTTTTAGGTAGATTCAGACGTGGTCTTTGAACTCAGGTCATGAAATAACAGGTTACAGTTGTTTGTTTAGTTTTTTCTTTAAAAAGACTTCCACGACAATGAACGCTCACTTACTGTGGCTCCAAAGAGTGTTTGGAAACCTAAACCACACTTAAACATGTCTGAATGTCACTGTCCTTTGTTTTATTTCCAATAATTTGATGATAAAATAATTGTTTTAATTATTTAATATATTTAATTATTATATTTAAATATATTATTCAATTTATTTAATATATATTTAATTGTATTTAATATATATTTAATTGTATTTAATATATATATATATATATATATATATATATATATATATATATATATATATATATATATATGTGTGTGTGTGTGTGTGTGTGTGTGTGTGTGTGTGTGTGTGTAATAAAAGATAAGCTAATATTTATTTATATTCTTTTTTTACTTTTACAGAAAAAAATATATATATATATATATATTAATTATAAAAAAATATTTATATAAATATAATAAAAATTATTTTAATATATATTAATTTTATATATTTATATATATATTTTTTTTAATAATACAAGTTCTGCTTTTTATCTTTGTTTTTAGTTTAGTTTTTTTTTTATAGTTAATGAAGGCTCACTTACAGTCGCACCCAAGAGTGTCTGGAAACCTAAACCATACTTACAAATGTCTAAAAGAAATGCCTGCATCACTTTGAGCGGAACTAACTCCTCATTAACTAACTTAGTGAATGAGGCACGTTTTTATCAGTTGAATCGTTTTTACTAAACATTCTGCTAGAAGTACTCGTGCCGTCTTTCTTGCTTTGATATTTTGTATGCGATGCAAATGACCTTCTGACTTTTTCAGCGCAGCTGAAGTGTCGATGTCTCCACAGATTTTGTTTTTATGCAAGCTAAACTAATCTAATGCAAAGCAAAACTAAAAGTTCAAACTATAGTTTTTATATAAACTAATAACATAATACCACGTAGAGAAATCGACTGCTTTCAGTTACGTAATAAATCAGCTTCATTTTTGTGGTTGTAAGCAAATAAAATGCAAGAAACAGCCGAATCCTTCCTTATTTTATGAAACTTATTTACATGACAGAAATCCCAGATTTTTGCTGTGCTCTCAGACTTTTGGACTCCAGTGCATGTTCATGCCAAGTTATTAAATATTAACCGAATCCTAATGGAGCACTGCCTACCTGGTTTCCATCGGGATGCACAGCGGCCGGGTGACCAAGGTCGGTAGGCATGCTCTGTGACATCATGCTCGGCGGCAGCGGGGCCCGTCTTTTCTTTGGCGTGTCGGAGGGCATGGTGTTGGAGTCGTACGTAATGGGCGAATGCGCGCTGAAGGAACTCATGCTGACTGGTCTCTGCTTCCTGTGCACCGGAGATGCTGGTGCGCTCACGGTCGTAGACTTTAAACGACAGACAGCCAATCACAAGTCAGCACACTACCGACCAGCACCAATCCTGAGTCAATAACGTCTTTGACCGTTTGCATAAAACAAATATGACCAGGGAATGTTTGCAAAGAAGTGAAAACAGGCACGCTTTTAACCTTATTCTAACATCACCGGAAAACCTTATCACTCTCTCTTATAGACATGCAGAGTTTCATAACTCACCTGTTCAGATTGCTTCTTACTTCCTTTCCGAAATAAGCTGAACCGCCTCTTATCTTTCTCCTTCTGGATTTTCTCCTTCCCATGATGAAATATTTCTGTAATTCAATGCAGCTCAGTCAGTTTAGTTTTTAAGTAAAAATGTGATTTTTCTTCTGTGAAAAAATAATGACTTTTAATAATTTTAGAAAAAGATTGAAATACAAAATAATTTTAATAATAATAATAATAATAATAATAATAATAATATATTATTAATATCTATTATTATTATTGTTATAATTTATTTGAACTTCATATCACTATTTTTACGATTACGATTATTATTATTCATATTATTATTGTTTAAATGTTAATATTAATATTATGTTTTATTTGTATAAAGCCTTTCCTGAGCTCAAGGACACTTCATAAATTTTAAGAACAATTCATTTTTAAAGCTAAAAGTGTTTTTTTGTTTGTTTGTTTGTAATATAAAAACCCTAGTAAAATAATAATAATAATAATAATAATAATAATAATAATAATAATAATAATAATTATTATTATTATTATATTATTATTATTATTATTTATTCAAGTTTTTATTTATTTATTCAAATAATATAATAATAATAATAATAATAATAATAATAATAATAATAATACACATTATTATTATTATCAATATTACTACAAATTATTATTATTAGAAAGCTATACCACTACTAACTACTACTACTACCTACTAACCTACTACTACCACCACCACTACCACGATGTATAGAGCCTTTCTGATCCCAAAGTATAAAACAATAACATAAAAAGCACACAGACAAGCATAATGGATATTTGTCTAGTCTACAATAAAAGCCAATGAAGATGCATGTGCAAGTTATTTAAGACATATGCAAAAATGTTTATATATGTAACATCACTTACCTGAGTGAGTTGGAGATGGAGGCAGGCTTACAGGACTAATAGGACTGACAGGGCTAATAACTGCAAGAAAAATCACAAACCCAGTATAACGAGAAGGTTTTGAAGAGTATCTCAATGTGACCTTATGAAAACCGGTCCTGCATGATTTCATACGAGTCATTTTAATGCACTTAGCATAAACACAGTGGGTTCTGACCTTTGGTGTCTCTCGCATACACTTCCCTCAGGCCAAAATCGTTGAGGGAGCCGCTCAGGTCCAAAGTGTCTTCCGAGTGGACGTTTCGTAATAAAACCGTGGTCTGCGGGTAAAATTCGCATTTCTCGCAGATGGCCGGTAGCAGTTCTTGTAAAGGAACCCGAGGACTCACCCTGAGAATGGTTTTCTGGGTTTTCTTGTAGTTGATGACTAACCGCACGGTTGCCTGAAAGGCATGAGACAAGGACGTTTAAGAGTACGGCAGGATTTTTTGCCCACTATTGAGACGACCATATAGGGATGACTGATTATGCTTATAATGACAACTCTTTTTGGATCAATTCCATCGCAAACATTCCTTAACGAAGAAGACAATCCCAGGATGCACTACAAGTTATATCCAGGGTCATAGTTTAAAAAAAAAAAGATCAAATCAAATGTTAATATACATATAATGCAATATAATGTAATATATAATGTCGTATGAAAAACAAATAAATCCTTGTCAAATACGTTAAAGTTAAAGCAGAAAATGTAAAAATGAAAAAAATAGCATTTAATTATTTTATATTAATAAACATGCATTCATTTGATCAAATAACTATGCATAATTAATCATATTATCTATAGTTTGTGCATTTTCGTGCTTGTTGAATATCATGTTGTTAACTTTGCAATACGCTTGGTCTAGTGAGAAGCAGTATTTGTGCAATGACATTTCAGTAGGATGCTGCCCTGTGTAGGCAGTAGATGGCAGGACGGGTTTGAAACGGAGCCGTTATGCTTTTTATTTGGTGTAATGTGACATTGTTTTTTGTTATGATGTGGATTGTTAAGACGATACAGCCATGCTCTGCTGCTTTGAGTCATCTAGATAAACTTCAGGCTCACCTCACAGGGTGTGGAAGAGATCTGCTTTTGCTCGTGATTAAATGAACAAACATAAACATGAAAGAGACATAACACTTTTTAAGATTTACAGAAAATTTTCAGGTTGACGTCGGCATCTAAATGGATAACATTTCCCCTCTAAATACACGTTTTCATTTCAGAATAACACACTACCAAAATATATTTATTAATGCGCAAGTATATAGCGTGTAGTGTGCAGAAATAGAATCTGTATATATAATTATATTAATATCTTTAAATAATTATATTTATATCACGTAGTGTGGGTGCAGTGCACAGTACCTTCGTTTTATTTTCTATAAATATTTATTAATTTATTAAAATATCATCATCATTATTATTAGTATTATTGTTGTATTTCACTATTGTTAAAGTATATAGTATGTGTACTGTGCACAATTGTATTCCAGACTTTTCTGTCCAAGACTTATATTTATTCATTTCTTTAAATAATAATAATAATAATAATAATAATAATAATAATAATAATAATAATAATTTTTGTATATTATTCATTTCTTAAAAAATAATAATAAAAAAAAATAATACTATTTCTAATTTTTGTATATTATTAATTTCTTAAAATGATGATTAATAATAATAATAATAATAATAATTAATACTATTTCTAATTTTTGTATATTATTCATTTCTTAAAATTATGATTAATAATAATAATACTATTTCTAATGTTTGTATATTCATTTCTTAAAATGATGATTAATAATAATAATAATAATAATAATAATAATAATACTATTTTTAATTTTTGTATATTATTCATTTCTTAAAATGATGATTAATAATAATAATAATAATAATAATAATAAAAATAATATTTCTAATGTTTGTATATTATTCATTTCTTAAAATGATGATGATTAATAATAATAATAATAATAATAATAATAATAATAATAAATTACTAGTGCTGATGTATAAAGTGTGTCCAATGCAAGATATCATATTTTTTGTATTTTTTATATTTCTTAAATAAGAAGCAGAAGAAGAATTTCAATGTTGCAGAAGCATATACTATGTATGCACTATATAAATCTTGTCTTTTTTGTAATATGCATAATACAAGGGCGCACATGAATTTATGATAGATGAACTTTTTGTGACAGATGAACTGGATTTTGTGACATTTATATTCCCGCGTATGACTGTGAAGCAAGTCTGATGCAGTCTGTGTTGCATAAAGTGCTATATAAATAAATGTGACTTGAGTTCATTTTAAAGTTAAGAGAATACCTCCGGCATCTGTGGTCCTGTCTTTTTGCTTTTGTCCTCCATGCCTTTCGGTTTCAGCAGGATCTTCTCGGCCTCTAGCGCTCCAACGAGGGCGTTGGGTTTGAACTTCACATGGTTTCTGTTGGTGGTGATGAGCTCTATCGTGTGGCCCGACGGGTTCAGGTGATACTTGGCACAAAGCATGACCAGCAGGTCCATCATGGGCTTGCTGAAATACACACAAAAAAACAGAAGTGAACATCGGTTGCCATCAGTCGCCTTGCCATCATCTCATTTTGTGAGATCGACAAAATTTCACCAATGACAAAAATGCCATTTTCGAGCTAACTTTTCCATGAGGACACAAGCATCTGATCTGTGAAAGATCTTTTTCATTATATACATATATTTTTGGAGTCAAAGCATGTGACTCTGCTGTGGGGAGTTTGCAAATGTCAAAGTTAACGACAAAAGCTTTGCTATCCGAAGCATTTAGGGTTTGCATAAATGATATATAGCTCCAGGGGTTTCCAAAGCATGTCGACGGTTTTTCGCTTGATTGTTTTTCAAGTGTTTATGGCAACAATGATACACCAAAAGAGAAATTCAGAAGAATCTGTGCACGCCTTTCTACCCTGTAACAAAACTTCCTTAGTTTTCCAAAGAAAAGCAGACTGGTTCGCTTTGAATAATGCGTAAATAATGGCAATTTTCATATTTGCATGAACTATTCCCTTCGTATTGCATTGAGCTCGAACCGCAAAGTATAAAAGAACAACGAGAATCACGTCCAATGTGGTTTCTTATCCACCGACTCCCACAGGCTTCGGAGAAAACCACGTCCTATACGCTTGACACATTGCATACTGAAAGTGTGGAAAATCCTTTCGAGACAGATTACGACACAAAGCTTTCCAGCTGCTTTTGGAATTCCTGGATCTGCAAAGCCTTTGGAAACGCAGAGTCAATCATTTAATCCCGATTAGCGGGAGGCCAGAAAGTTTGGGTGGCACAAATTTGGAAAAGCAGCTGAAGAATTTGATTATTAATCCTTCTATATTGAATTTGGTTTCAGTTTTAGCATGAAGGGGGGGTAATAACGTCGAACTCCGGAAAATCAGGTTTTATTTTCAGGTGTTTCAGGATCAAAAGAAAGGAATAAAACGATGATTAAATGGCGGCAACAGATTGCTTGAAATCTGAGATCAGGTTTGTGCAGGTAAAAAAATTTTTTACTTTACCAACCCGATGTCAAAACACAACCATGCAGCCAAGTTTATTAAAGAAAAAATAAATAAATTCATGATAAAATGAAATAAATGCAATTAATATAATTTAATTTATTTTTATAGACTTATTATTACTATTATTATTTTTACTATTGTTTACTACTACTACTAAACCATTAAACCATTAAAAATGTATTGATCAATATAATAATTATATAAAAATTTATTGATCAATATAATAAAATTATATATTTATTTACTAGCATTACTACTACTACTACTACTACTACTATAATAATAATATTATTATTATTATCATCATCATTAACAACAGCAGCAGCAACATAGAATAAAAATAATAAAATACGGTAAATGTAGTAATGTTGTATTATTATGATACTAGTGCTAGTAAATAATATAATAACAATTAAATACCAAATTTATCAATATAATAATAATTTACTAGCATTACTACTACATCAACAAAGTATAACATAAAACAAATAATAGTACAGTAATTGTAGTAATGTATTATATTATTATTATTATTATTATTATACTAGTGCTAGTAAATTAATAATAATAATATAATAAAATAATAATAATAATAATAATAATAATAATAATAATAAACTAGCACAATAATAATAGCAATATATTAGTAGCAGAAGTAAATAATAATAATAATAATAATAATAATAATAATAATAATAATAAATGTATTATTATTAAACATTTTGTTGTTGCCAGATTTGTAGCTTGCAATTATTGCAAGGGGGTAATGCAGAACTGGAGCATAATGCTATTTGGCCAATCACTAAGTAACTCCCACTTCAAAAGCGTCTTTCTGGCACACTTTTACCAGTTCAAGAAGAAGTGCGATGAAAAAGAAAACGCCCGACACCAAGCACGGCACAGAGAGTACAGCAGGGCATTCGAGCATATGATCCAACCGTTGAAATCGAAGTGTTTAATGATAATCACAAACAGCGTACAGAGATGCCGGATTACTCTAACGTCATTTCATTCGCTGAAGCCAAACGGGGCTTGATTTGTTGCCTGATCTTTGAGAAACACACCGCCCCACCCAGCTGACTCACCGCAGCAATCATCTGATTAGTTTCATAACAACAATCATCTGAGCGGCTTCGTGAGCTCACGTACAGATCGGCTCATAGGTTCACGTCTACACCGCAGAAGCGTAAAGTCATTTAATATGAAGTTCTGTAAAACGGAGAAATCTTGTATTAAGTTACTATAAATCGTCCAAAGCGCTTCAGGTTGTCAGGACAGAGGATTAGGACACACAGCTAAAGCATTGTTTTGATGCACTCGCGCTTAAAACTGTCATTTTTGCAATGTTTATTCTGCTCTGCCAAATACGCACCATGTTCAAAATAGTTTTAAGGCAACAGTGTTACATCATCATAAACTCTCTGAACATTTTATTTGAACAAGGCCTGGATTTCTTTTTAAGAGATCGGTCGTTTAAGGCACACGCAATGTTCATATTGCCACAGCGTTCTCTAATAAAAGGTTTCGCAAAAGCCACAAATGTCCAGGCCAGAATTTGCCAACAAATCCCTGAAGAACATCTGTATATTCTGATTCACTTTCAATGCTATTTGTCTACAATATTAACCAATTATTAATTCAAGATGGAGGGAAACTGAAGTAAACACACAGTTTCGGATTATTTTTTCAGTGATGTCTGGAGAGAACCATGCTGTACCGTTTATTAGTTATATTCATTTTAAATATACGAGTCATATTTATGCTTCAAATAATGCTGCATAAACAAACACACATAAAAAAAGAGCTATGGAGCAGTAAATAGGTGCAATCTTTTCAACAATTGCTGCTAATGAGTGACAATGTTGTCGATGATAAAAACTATTAATTTCTGTTCATTTTTCAGTAACTGAAATAAAATTTAAGCCAAATTAAAATAGCTGACTTGACAGTTTTCAAGAGATATTAAATACGAAAATTACTAAAGCAACTACTAAAAGGTTATTTATGTGTGAGTATTGTGCATATTTACTTGCATATATACATATACACACGTATATGTAATAATATAGACACATAATACATAAAATATAAATAAATCAAAAATTGTATAAGACGTAACAACAGTTAACAATCAGTTAACAAACAAGGAGAAAGCAGCATACATCTACTTAACATACAAATGATAATTGCAACATTTCTGTACTATTGCAGAATTTTAATTATTTAACTAAGGATCAAGGTAACATAACGAAGCTTAATTGCTTCAACACCTCTTTTCATTGAACATGAACATCTTTACCAGGTTGTCTGCATACGGTACCAACCACTCCAGCAGTTCACACTACATAAAACAAGCTAGAAACCCCTCACCTGCCGTGGACGACCGCGGTCTTCTCCACCCCTTCAGGAAGGACCACGGTAAGAGTCAGGTCTTGCTCCAGCGGGTTCTCCTTCTGCTCCATGGCAGGGTGAGGGTACGCTGGGCGCTTGTGACTCAAGCCTTTCAGGACAGGAGGAGGAGGAGGTGCTTTGTTTTTCGATGATCTCCTGCTGATCAGGGACAAAACAGGTTTAAAATATGAACATGCTATCGCTTATTTAAAAAAAAAAAAACAAGTTTATATTTATTATTTATACAATGTGTTTATATTTATTATATATAATGTGTTTATATGTGTGAGTGTATATATATATATATATATATATATAAATAATGTGTGTATATATATATATATATATATATATATGTATATATATATATATATATGTATATATATATATATATAAATAATGTGTGTATATATATATATATATATATATATATATATATATATATATATATATATATATATATATATATATATATATATATATATATATATATGTGTGTGTGTGTGTATATATATATATATATAAATAAGTTGTCAATCTCTTGGACTATATATATATATATATATAAACAGCAATTAAACATTTTATGCCCCAGTCTTAAATAACTTCCTGGATCGACATTTAATTTTGTAAATTTAGGCTGTTATGATCGCCAGATTATTTTACATAAGCATCTGCTTCCTGTTTCTACTTTGATCCACACATTCAGTACACTTTCAAAAAAATGCATATAACAGTGAAAAAAATTGTCATGTCGTCTCATAAATATGTTCATATATCGGTGTCTCTCTTTAAATAGAGACCTACTCTGTACATTTTACTCAAAAACAGTGAGTTAAATGGATAATTTAGATGTAAACAAACATTGAAACAATACAAATGTTGTCGTATTCTGCTGTTGATGTTAAAAATTAATCTTGACAAAAATCTGCATGATTTCTTTCCCCACTGAGGTACAAACCGGCTTCACGTGTATGCCTGTTAGCGAATGTAGAAAATGGCTGCTCGGGGGCTTCGTAAAGACGGCAGACGAGCGCCCAGACATGACTTTACACCCGTTCGGTTACTCAACCTCACCTGCTGTGCTCAAACATCTGCTCTAAAACAGACTATACTAAATCATCCGTGTGTTTACACGCATTTTGATTGCATGGTGTGAACCAGAGTTCAGCTGCATCCTCCTGCTGCACCGATCTGTTGCATCCCAACAGCGGTTTGCTTTAACAATTTAACAATTTTTAGTTTTCAGGGTAACTGCACTGATGACGCCTGAAAGACATTCATTCTTCTCCGCTTAAATAAGCAGCTATTTAATAAAAGGGCTTGGACGCACTTTACACACAAGTCACAAGACCCTTGGAGTGATGTGATTCATTCATTCCAGAAGACAAGGATGAAGCCGAGGAGGAGGAGCATGATGAAAAAGTCACCTTCTCAGTTTTAAGGCTGACTGCCATGTCTGTCACAGTTTCCTTTTGAAGCCCATTGCTAATGTTTCCATCCAAAACACTCATATTTAGTGCCCATTTTTCCATTTTTTACCTCATACGTGAACATACCATGAACGTGCACAATGTTTCTGAGCCAGAAACATTGCGCCTGACTTCACAAACCTAGGCGCTATGCTTAGCCAAGAACAAAAACATAAATCCTGTTGAAGTGTAGACTAAAAATTACTAAAAATATTAATGCATGCAGTGTGCATTTGCCTGCAGTACGCTTCAGGCCTTTAAACAAGCGGCTTTAAGACCTCTATATAAAAACTCCCTTTGCTTGTGAAGTAACAAATCAAACAGGGCATATCTGCCGTCACAAGTTTTTTAACCCTATCCTTCAACAGTAACGCATACAAAAAAAGTGAAAAATATTATCTTTAGGGGTACAACAGCACGTCTCTAAGGCAGTACCCTTAAAATAACTTTATAGCTCCTAACGGGTGCATATCAGTACCTTTGAGAAGCGATGTAGGAAAGGTTTGCTCAAAAAAACTAACATTTCCAAAGTTTTTCCGTCTAAGATTCAGATGAGTTTGTTTCTCCACCAGCGCAGATTTTTAGAAATGCAGCAATCCACCACTTGCTCTCAGTAAATGGGTGCCGTCAGAAGGAGAGTCCAAACAGCTGATGAAAAAACATCAATCCACACCACTCTAGTTCATGAACTGGTATTTTGTTTTCCCATCAGATTCAGACAAGATGATTTTTTTTATTGGAAAAAGCAGTATTATGAACAGAAGATACATTATTGGCTAAAAGTAAAGTAATGTTACGTTTAAAGTAAAAAATGGATGCGTTTATTACAAGCAGGCAGCTTCTTCACAAGACATTGATTAGTGGACTGGAGTGGTGTGGATTTCTTGTAGATTATTGTGATGTTTTAGCTGTTTGGACTCTCATTCTGACGGCACCCATCCACTGATGAACAAGTGATGCAATGCCACATTACGTTTCCTTATGGCACTACTTTGTACCTTACTTAGCCCTATAAAAATATACCAACTTCCCAATTTTTATGGGTAGAAATTTTTGCACATTTTTTTTTCCTGACAGAGCATGACCGTCAACATAATGCATGTTGAGACATACTACTGATAAAGCATAAACTCAATTATAACAAAGAGCCAGTAATTTTACTCTTGATTAATTTCTCTACTGTTTAAAGAACAATATCTATTCTGCTTCCTACGCATTGCCTCACCATGATCGTACGTGCCAGTTTGGTCATGTGTGGCCATCTCAAACCAACGTTTCTTTAATAAATAAATAAATAAAATAAATTGCAGCTTAATTTTTGAACTGGGAGGAAAACGATCAAGGGACAGTTACTAGGTTTTTAGGCTAGTGTTACACGTCGCTGTCCAAAAATGCTGTTGCTCAATTGCGCTCATTTTAAGGTTACAGGGGATATTACATCATATTAAGCTGAAGGGTTTGTTTGAATGTCAAATTAATCCAAATATGACAACTCCAGAGAGACGATAAAAAAGCGCCCCGTTTTGCAAAACAACTGTGCATTTAGAAGCGGGCACCAAAGAAGCACTGACAGAGTTCACAGATGTCTCTCAGCAGAAGATAATATTTTATTTCAATTAGCTTTTTGTTTTTTTGACATGCAAGACTCCCTAAGGATGGTCAGGAATAGCCCGAGCCTGAAGAGCAGAGCGTAAACATTAGGCAGGAAGTCGGGAAAGCCCCTGAAATGTGTGCATTAGCATAGCGTGTTATGTCTGAGGTGGCTGCGGCAGGCCAAAGTAAACACAGGGGTTTCTAGCATGGCAAGCAGGCACACTCATGACTTTCAAATAGCAAACGTCCCATTAGTGTCAACCGAAGAGCACATCGACATGCATCTAAATCAGTCAGAATGGAGCCGGTTATAAGATGCATTAAATGTTGTCTGTGATGAAAACAGCAAAACGCTATATTCCTGAATGTAAAAGAGAAAAATGGACTTTGATGGGATCACTTCAAACAGCAAATGAGTCGACAAACATGCATGCAAATATCCACCCAGACACGACGCTGATATTTCAAGGTTTCAAACGGTCTGCCTCTTTAACCATACCAGCTTTATCAATCCTCCCTGAATACTGAAATTAATATTCTACAAGAGTATACTTTCTGGTTAACATGTTTCAGACAAGTATTATAGATTTAACCATAACAGATTTACAGTTAGATACTGTATATATTGCATTCAACTTCATCTGCATACGTAAGCATTTCATACTAAAAGCAGATCACGGCTGCGCGAATCGTAAATTATATAGCATATTAGCGCAGAGCTGTATAAAGCTAGATTTCCAAGTAGATCCAAACTTTAAATGTAAAGCAAAATAATATCGCAAATTTCAACTGCTCGTTTATATTTCTTTGCTAAATGTATAGGATATTAATCACACAGGTTTAATCTGATAAACACAACTACAATATATCAAAATATAAATATTTTCTGTAAAGCTGCTTTGGAATAAAATTGGCTTGACAATAGGGCTGCACAATTTATTACATTTTATTTTAATTGCAATTACAATTATGGATACCACAATTACAGAATTGTTCAAAGTAGTAAGTAATCATTGAAAATCCACTTTTCTGTGTGCTTAACCTGTGTTATTTTTATACTACATGTTATTTTAAAAGTTTTTGCTTTGTTTTAATTTTAGTTTTAGGATAGCATAATAATATTATGCATTTTCCGAGAAACCAATGAAATGGTTTAGTTTACATTTTAGGCTTAATACTTTAGAAAAGCAGTTTTTTTCCATTTTGGCCTGTCTATTTTTATCTAAAAATGTGGAATAGTGTTGCTTTAAGCAATGGTATAAACATCAATAGCGCAAATTGTGCTGATTGTGATTAATAAAAATCGCAATTTTACATTTTTGCCGTAACCGTTGCAGCCCTACTTGACAAATCACGAAGAAAAAAAAAACGACATCAAAATTGATCAAGGATACGTCAATCAAACCGGACACGATTAAAATTAAACAGACGTCAACATTGTTCGTTTTTTTGAGGAAGGAATCACACAAACGAACAAAACTATACGACGCAATAAACTGGACTCGGATGACGTTAATTATTAATTATGCAAAATTAATTACTACTAAAATGCATTTTTCGAGACAATTAGATGCTGCTCAATTTTGCATGTCGTTGCACCGGTGCAATTCACAGCAACATCTAATGTTACTTTTGCACGCGTCACGCTCAGTACAAATATCAATATCAATATCAAAGACAAAACCTGTTGACAACTTTTCTATTTATGCGTTATACAATGTTCAAAGTTTTGAAGCTGAAGGCATTTTCAAAGTTTAATAAACATAGACGTTTGTGAATGACGCATGTTTCAACTTTGCGGGAATGGTTGCAATACGTTCTTCGGTTGTTTGGGTCTAGAAATGACTAGCAGAGACATTGTGACCTTGATCTATGACTATCTCAGAGCGCAGGCGTGTCGGAGCTCGACTGTCGGAGGCCTCTTCCTGTGACGCACTGCTCGAGATCTAAACTCATTCATCATCAGCGGCACTGATAGCTATCATTAAAACACGGCCACACATCCTCAATAAACTACAGCGCTCAAAAACACACACACAAGCAGCAAAAATCCGATCTTCTGCTGTACGCGACTCTAAAAAATACTTTATTGCAGTTGCAAACATATCGCTTGACTTTGACGGCTCACCAACTTGATCCAAGCCACACTTTTAAGTGGTTTGAAATCCAATGACCAGTTGGTTTTCAATAGTGAAATTGTATTTTATAAGAAGTTTTTTCATCATGCAGAGCATAGAATACATTACCATTCAAAAGTTTAGGGCCAGTGAGATTTTTTTATGTTTTTCAAAAGAAGTCTTTTCTGCTCACCAAAGGTCCATTTGCTGGACCACAATTACTATAAAACAGTAATATCGTGAAATATTATTACAGTTTAAATTATGGTCAAATTTTATTTTTGCTTGTGATGCAAAGCTGGAAAAAAAAAAACAGTTATCATCATTTTGTTGAGGAAACTATGAAGCATTATTATAGAAAATTTAAAGAATTTATTTAGTTTGATTGTTGACTGACAGGAAAAACATGCTGCAAAAAACATCAGTGTAATGCAAAAATTACACTAATTTTATTTAGAAAGGACGCAACGCAAAAAAATCTTACCGATTACTAATATTATATTCATTATACAACATTTATACTGTATACTTATTTGTATCACACACACACATTGACATACTACGGAGCAAAACGAGTAATAATAATAATAATAATGTATTATTCATATCTTTATGACATTATTATTACTACTACACCAACTTACACTATATACAGACTGTGTGCAGTGTGAACATCCTTAGAAACCGCTGGAGAAAGCAACCGTACTTAATAAGGTCGGGTGAACATCATGATCTCATTTAAGAAAATTGCTTAATGGCCAACAGAGTGAAGTAACATGACTAATGTCTCAGTGAATGTTTGCAGACATAATTTAATTCATTAATGAGCCAAACCCGCAATGTCTCGGTGTATAACTCAAGAGTCATTCGGTCACACGTGGGCACAGCAGATCACACCTCAGCTCTCTTATATTCGAAACACCTGTTGTGGGGAAAAAAAGATATATAAAATCGAAACACGTGCGGTCCTCAAAACAAGAGCAAGGCAAAGCTTCAAAGCAGGCAGCCGTGCGTTTAGCGTACAGAGCGGGGAGATCGTAACGCTGGGTTATCTGAGCGATCACAGCAATGATTCGACACGCACAACAACATTTAGACCCTCTCAGATCAAAGACATCGGTAACACCGGCGTGAGGCCCATTGCTGGAATATTTGAAATACCTGCACGGACCACCTCATCCCCCACTGATCTGCTTGAAAATGTGAACAATTCACCAATAAATACACAACAAATACAAACTGCACTGCAAAAAAAAAAAAAAAAAAAAAAAAAAAAAAAAAAAAAAAAAGTCATCCCAAATCAATGTATGGGAATTATGAAAACACTATATATGCACTATATATGTAATATGCACCATATTTAATATACAGTAAAAGAAAAATGTAAAAAAGAGTGTTGAAAGTACAACAAAGCATGCTTTTTTTTACTTTTTTTTTTTTAGATTTCCACCAGGATTAATGAATCTTATTCAAATTGATTCTTAACAAAATTCTTACAATTATGTCGGTAGACATTAATAAATCCTAAGGTCGCAGGTAACTGGTTTTAGCTTTTAAAGCATGACTGTGCTGATTAACATAACAGCAAATGCATCAATTATATAATGAGACCCAGACAACACTACTATACATACTGTATCTATATGAAAGTATACACAATTAAAATGCTAATAAAATAAATCTTTGGATTATTTAAACAATTCAGAGGTTTCAAACGATTATTATATAATATATTATATATATATATATATATATATATATATATATATATATATATATATGTTTTAAAGTCACAGGTTTAAATTTCAGGAGTAAGATGACGAATAATGAAATTAAAAAAATACATAAAATTTAATGCACTTAATACATTAAATGCTGAAAATATAAACAGTATAAACAATGTAATATACTTTAATTATTGACAAAAGGTTCCACATATGTATATAAAAAATTATAAACATACGTATAAATAATTTCACAACATTACTAATTGCCTGTATATTTGTTTAAATAATGCAGCCTAAAATAACCTAACCCTTAGTCATTTAAACATTAATGTCATTAACACCTTTAAACCTGAGAAAAGCGTTAATTACATCATTTACAGTAGCCCTTTAATCACCATGAACTACTCACCAGGAGAGAGAGAGAGAGAGAGACAGAGAGAGAGAGAGAGAGAGACAGAGAGAGAGAGAGAGAGACAGAGAGAGAGAGAGAGACAGAGAGAGAGAGACACAGAGAGAGACAGAGAGAGAGAGAGAGAGAGAGAGAGAGAGAGAGAGAGAGAGAGAGAGAGAGAGAGAGAGAGAGAGAGAGAGAGAGAGACAGAGAGAGAGAGAGAGAGAGAGAGAGAGAGAGAGAGAGAGAGAGAGAGAGAGAGAGAGAGAGAGAGAGAGAGAGAGAGAGAGAGAGAGAGAGAGAGAGAGAGAGAGAGAGAGAGAGAGAGAGAGAGAGAGAGAGAGAGAGAGAGAGAGAGAGAGAGAGAGAGAGAGAGAGAGAGAGAGAGACAGAGAGAGAGAGAGAGAGAGAGAGAGAGAGAGAGAGACAGAGACAGAGAGAGAGAGAGAGAGAGAGAGAGAGAGAGAGAGAGAGAGAGAGAGAGAGAGAGAGAGAGAGAGAGAGAGAGAGAGAGAGAGAGAGAGAGAGACAGACAGAGAGAGAGACAGACAGAAGAGAGAGAGAGAGAGAGAGAGAGAGAGAGAGAGAGAAAGAGAGAGAGAGAGAGAGAGAGAGAGAGAGAGAGAGAGAGAGAGAGAGAGAGAGAGAGAGAGAGACAGACAGACAGAGAGAGAGAGAGAGAGAGAGAGAGACAGACAGAGAGAGAGAGACAGAGGTTACCTTCACAATTTTACCTTCACAGACTTGCGCCTTCCTACCATTCAGAACTGAGGTAATGAGCCCTGTGTGAATATTACAAGCAAACCAGGCGTAACGTGTCTGCCGCCCATTTCCATCAGCTTTATTAAAGACTGTGTGGTTCTGTGGGCTACAGTATCCTAATTAATGTTTACACGACTTACTCAGAAAAAAAAGACCGCTTGCATTATTAAAGCGCACACAAGGGGAGCGTGGCTATCTGGGGTCACCAGAGATCTTCACTACACACAATGCACTGGGAAACAACAACATCTAGGAGTTGTCCGGGGGGGAATCGACAAATTCCACGCATTCCGGCTCGCATTATTGCAGCTGCCATGCGAGGAGCGACAGTTGCGGCGCTGCATGGAATTTCGTTATGCAAAAGATTGCGCCAACTGTTATCGGGAGAGCGTTTCGGGAGAACCTGGGACAATCGAGCGGGGATTTCGCAGCGTGGATGCGTCTAATTCAAGACATTGTGTAGGTGACAGGCTCTTTCCAGTACTGGCCCTTAGGGGAAAGTTGGGTTTGAAGGGCTGAACAATATCCAAAAGGCACCTTCCTGCTCCGTAACGACTCCACCCGGGATATTTTAGGAACAATGCTGTTTAATATCATAACTTCTAGTTGCAACCCAACAGCACTCGCTGCTATACGAGCACAGTTACTTATTTTTCCAGGTGAAGTCAAACAAGAGCATAACGAACGGTCTTGTGACTGGTTTCGCAACCTAGTGTAAACAAGGTAAAATAAACTAACGCATTGTGCGTCGAGTGACACCGACGTGCACCAACAAGTGCCGTACCTGCCCTACAGGTACAAGACAAAGACATTCATTCATCAGACCGAAAGCGTTTCTTACCTCCTTCGCTGCGGTGTGAAATTCCTCTTTTTAGACACCTCACATGTCCCATTGATCCACACAGTCACTCAGAGAACGTGCAAGACTCGACTAAAGAGAGTTTCTGCCCAAAAGTGGCAGGCCTACCTTAAGGCCACGCCCATCTCATGACATCACAGACTCGCCATAGGCCTGTCAGAGATACCACTGCAATGAAAGTGTGTGTGTGTGTGTGTTAAAGTGAAGCCGAGCAGCTGATCATGGCCACAGACGTGTAATCAGCTTTGTTTGAACTCAAGGGCTGGTGGCTAAAACAGCGTGGCATTGGAAATTCAGCGACTGATGAAACTGCATTGATACAGACAGAGTTACGCTAACGCAATCAAGTCTTATCGCTTTCAGCTATGTTTGCTTTGCCGTTATCAAACCACGACTCAAGCAAGCACAGTAGAGCACATTGATTTCAATGGAGACGGAGAGGAAAAATGTGGGTATTTTATTTTTAAAGAGTCATGAGAAAAAGTTAAGAAAACGATGTTAGTTGCAGATGTCAGCACTTGTTGAGAATTAATGATCATTTCTGAAAGGCGGGTCCCGGTTTGCTGCATTTCTACTTCATTTCAAAATGATTCAACTCTTTTCACACCCTCTAAAATGAACCTTACTCATTCCTATCCATCGAACAAAAAGTTAAACTGCGTACCAATAGCAAGCATTTGACCAATAAAAGATGAACCTTTTACTGCAACGCAATGAAATACGGACTAAATAATAATACAGCTTTTACGGTAACCCTTCACAATAAAGTGTGTTACTTAACATCAATGAACTAACATGAACTAAGACTGAACAATACTTCTACAGCATTTATCAATCTTTATAATGTTAATTTCAGCACATACTCATGCGTTATTAAAATCACAGGTTTTTAGTGCTTGTTAACATTAGTCCACTGTGAATTAACATGAACGACTGCGTTTTTATTAACTAGCATTAACAAAAGGTGAATATGCACTAATAAATGCATTTATCAGTTTTTTTGGTGTTAGTTAAATACATTAATGTTAACAAAAGACACCTTATTGTAAAGTGTTAGCGCTTTTATGCGTGCGTCTCGTAAAACGTAATTCTTTTTGTTTTTGAATGTTTTAAATATTTGTATATGCAAAGATTTCAGAAAGGAAAATAATATCAATTACACACACACACACAAATATGTATACACACACACAGATATTCATATATAGATATATATATATATATATATATATATATATATATATATATATATATATATATATATATATATATACATATATATATATATATATACACACACATACATATATACACACATATATAATGTGTGCTTTGTTTAGTCTGTATGTATATATATCATATATATATATATATATATATGATAAAAGCTTTTTCTGTATGCAATTTCATTGCAGTAAAATATGAATTTTCTTTTGGTCAAACGCACGTATTCAAATGCATTATTTCTAAGTTCGATAGCAGACTTCATCACCTGTTGCCCGTAAACACCGCAGTGTCCCAAGTAGTTTAGCTAATAAAGTCCAGTGCAAGAGACCTTTCATCCGTTTAAAAACAGACCCAGAGATCGCTTGTGCGACTACAACAAGAGCAGCGGCATAATACAGAATTATTCTCCTCACATTCTTGCTCAGGCATGTCAGGGCCCAGAGGTTCAATTAAAGCTGCTGGAAGAAAAACAACACTGCTCTTTTCCGTCGCCTGTGATCTTGTTATTATCTGGGCTTTTCCTTGAAAGACGGACCTAATTACGTGATCCTCCAAACACCACATCAGCTTCAGCGTCCGAATGAGAGCGATCGTTTGAGCATCGCGGAGAAAACACGCGACCTTTTCCGGGAATTCTGATGCAATTCAGATCT
>NC_056707.1:24017588-24087588 GCF_018831695.1 Puntigrus tetrazona
GAAAAAAATAATAAAAATGCAAAAATAATTGTAAATATAAAATCATCAAATATAAATGTAAATGGACAAATGACAAAGGCCTATCAACATAAGCCAAAAGTAAATGAATCAAAACAAATTTGCTCTTTAATGAAATATAATAAAAAAATATCAATATTAATCGGAAGGTATTTTCAGGTATTTTCTGGTGCCCATTCGAAATCCTGAAGCAAAAGCGATTGAGATTCAACTGATTTTAGGAAAATTTTCACACATACGATTTCCATAATGGATTTGTGATAAACCGTACCACATCATGCAAGCAGTTCAACAAGGGTATGTGGGAAAAAAATATAATCTCATCAGGAAGCCAATGAGACGTAGGCAGAAAGGAGAGGTAATGGCGTTTAACAGAAGCGTACCACATTCACGCTCCGCACCGAAGCAGCTCTCCCATGACGAGCGCGAGGGGGAGACGTGCTACAATAGAGACGTAATCTTCAAGTTGGGATTCAGGACTCGACGGGTGATCCCACATGCGACCCTCAAACGACCCCGTCCTCTACAGGTCACGCAGAAGGTCGCTGTACTGCCTGATGAACTCTCACTCTAGCGTTTCACCCACGCGTCTCTCCGGGTTCACGCACATCCCGACCTCGACGTTCCCACCACGGAACAGTCAAGGCCAACCAAACATCTCCTTCTCTTCAGAGACCGGTCAAAACATCTGCCAAGCATTTAGATAAGCAACGCAGAGGGGAAACGGTTCCGATCACAGGCTTGCGGGAATATTTTGTACCATTTACGAGATAAGTAGGCTGGAATTAAACGCTCGGCTTACTTAGAGGACCGTGAAACTCAAATCCTCTAACCTTGTTGTCTGCCGAGATACGCAGGAATACGCCGGGCATAAAAAGGTCGCGAGAGCCCCTTATTACCAGAAGAGCCAACATTTACATAAAAGTAAAAAGAGGGAAGTATTTCCCCTGGAGTCATAATTAAAACTATTACACTGAATCCTTTCTTTTGAGACAAAGGGACATTGTCTGAAGAGACACACTTGCCAGAGATACAGCAGCTAGTGTTTTCCTCCTCTCAGCCAATCACACGCACGGTAGCGTCCAAAAGTCACCGGGCGGCCAAATTCTAGACTTCACAACACTGATCTTCATCGCCGCTTGGTGTCTGCGTTATCGCTTCGTGCCTTATGACGGTTATTACACAAATTACGGGACAACATTTTGACTGTCAAATATGGCTCAAAAATAATAAAATAAAATGCAAAATATAACAAATTAAATACAAAATGTTAATATTTACAATAAATTAATGAATGCATGCATGAATGAATTTATAATACTAAATATAATATTAAAGTGCCCCTATTATGGGTAAAAAAAAAAAAAAAAACAGTTTGGACAACAGTTTGACATGTATGCAAGGTCAAAAATCACTTTCTTAGAATATGGATTTATTTATTTTTTACCTTAATTAATTGCATTACTATTAATTTAGTAATCCAACTAAGCAAATAATCATTAATAGTATGTCAATTTGCATCCCTATAAATTAGTATTAGACAAATAATGGAACAATATTTGGCATAGGTACATATCAAATATTGTACAAAAATATGAAAGTAAATTAATAATAAAGAAAATAATAATGCAAGTAAGGAAATAATCATATTACACAAATTATGGAATAAAAATATATACAATATATAAATACAGAAACTAAAATATTATTAAAAGACATCTATAAATTTAAAGTAACAAATCTTTAAAATAATTTTAATAATTATTTGAACGTAATAATTATAATGCAAATAATGCAATTTAGCAAACAAACTTGAATATTACATAAGTGTGTTATGTATTATTGCACAACATATTTGATACAGGTACATAAAATACAGTACATTCATAAACTGACGTCAAATAAATACAGTAATAAAAAGTAAAAATTATATTAAGGAAACACTTAGAATTAACAAAATAATCATTTTCAATACCATAACATTTTCGATTTTAACTTTTTTTTTTATTGTTACATAAATTTAATACTTTTATTTAGCAAGGGTGCTTCATTTATTTTTTATTAATTTATCAGAAGTAATGATACAGGCATTTATAATATTTAAAAAAAAAATTATAATATCAGATAAATAGAGTTCATATCTATATCAGAATTATATTGTGTCGACCAAAATTAAGAAATAATGTAATATAAATTTTGGCCATATCGTGCAGCCCTAATGCAATGATATAAAATAAAATAAAAAAATTATGAATAATCTAATATAAAATATCTAAAATATTTATAATGTTAAGTAAAAACATTATAAAAAATAACAACTGAACAATTATTCTAATCATCAGGAAAAAAAAAATAAAAATAGAAACTGAAAGACAAGGATGAAAAGCCACAGTTTTGATTTCATGAGCTCTCTTCGGGATTATACAGCTGCATGGAAACTATGCGTTATGACAAGTGCCTAAAACGACATGTACATTTCATTGGATAGTTGCTGGACGTCTTAATCAGAATGAAATGATCACAAAGTCAATATGCAGAAATCAATCATCTAATGAAACCCGACACAAGTACCTGACACTGAGAGTAAAATCCAGGGATTTTTAAAACAAGATGGACACACTTGATAGAAGCCATTACTAGCTGGCGAGCTTCCATTCTCTCAAAGACTCTGATCTCTAAGTAATGCTGCAGATGGACATTTATACCTCTCATGTTACATTGAAAAATTACGACGAGGGGAAACGGTCCGCTTTTCGGGTTTTTAAGTGCTGAAAAACAATACATCTTATCATATTAAACAGAAAAATCGTGTGTATTGTAGGAGCAGGTTTAAACTGGATTACACGTTTTCTGAAGACTAAACGCTGTCGGCCTCAAACCTCACTGCCGTGATACAGGTACAAAAGCGGTTTCCAAGGGGTTGCTAAGGTTGTATCATCCACAAGATAAAAAAAAAAATTATATTGCTTATAAAACTTAACACTCATCTGTTCGACAAGTCACATGATTTGACATCATCCGCATAAACAGTGCTGCATTAATTACTCAAAGTTTAATATTTAGGTTTGATATTTGGTCAAAACAATAAGATTATGAACAAAAAAGTAAGCAGAATTGTTTGAAGCCAACTATTAAAGTCTTGTATCTGACTATTTTGTCCAAATAATAATAATAAATAATAATAATAATAATAATAATAATAATAATAATATCTATTATATTAAATATTATTCTTGCTATTAATAATAAGTCAATAGTGTAGAACTGCTAATCATTATTATATTAAAATTTTATTATATTAAAATATTACTTTTATATTAACTGCTCAATTAAATTAATTTATAATAAAGTATAACATATATATATATATATATATTTTACTTATTATATAGTATAAGTATAATAAAGTTTATAATAAAGTTCTAATAGCAATGATACAAATATTAAATGTTTAAATAATACAACAATACTATTATGACTAATTCTGTTCAATAGATTCATTATCCGATTGAAGAAACCAACTTCAGAGCGGAAAAGTCTGCAATGGAGCATTTCTTCGAGAAAACTGTGCGCTCTTTCAGTTCCCACAGCAGGTTCGCCGTGTTTTTATGACGTGAGGACACAATCTCGAAAGCCTAGACAGAGTTCTGTTGTGAGTTTTTTTGGCCAGGTCATTAAAAAGAGTCGGTTCATAAGACTAACGCGTTTATGAATCGGACTACACCGGCTACAATGAACAACAATGATTCAGCTAAAAACGAGCCCAGAAAACGCAAACATCCAAGAGCTTTTAATACCACCAAATATCATGCAAACCCCGAGTGTCCAGTTTCTGCCTCATGCCAGTGTCTGTCCTCAAGCGTCCAGCATTCGTAACATGTGCATGCTAGCAAACTCAATCGGGCGCGCTTACATTTGCGCCAACAAATGTGTCACACTTGAGGAACTCGACGTGCATCGTCTTCTGGAATGCGGCGTTCAACGGGGGAGCATATCTGACGGAGGTGGGTTTAACAAAACACGCCAGCGCCGTTTAACACACGACACGCACCAAACTAATCAACGTGAAGCATATTCCTCTTTGCTGCATTCAAAGTGGTTTACGGTCACTGCCTGCAGGCCTGACAGCAAAACAAAGAGCCTCCATTCTCCTGTGTTCTCTGGAGTGCTGCCACATGCTCTTTCAGTGCTCTGAGAAACACAACATGGAGAAATAAAGCCCTTGTATTCCTCAGACAGGAAAGGCAGTGCGAAATCAGGAGTTCTCGTGTTCCGCAGAGAGAAACGCCGCATTGAGTCTGTGTGGAAGTGTTAAATACAGCTGTCGAGAGACAGCGCGTGTATGTGTGGAATGTGGAGGAGTCGAGACGCATGGCATGTATAGAAGATCTATGGCATCCACAGACACTGGCTCTGTTCCAAATCATAGTGAGCCGTCTACGCAGGCAGCATTTTAAGACATCGTGCACCAAACAAACTGTAGGCCTTCTTGCATGCAGTACCTCATTTGAGCCAAATCCAGCAGCACTGCATGCATCCTTCTCAAAAGGCAAGAATACAGAATGATAATGTGATTTAACAAAAAAAATGGCAATGAAAGCATAAATCTAACTATTTTAATTTTCGATATTTGAATGCATAATATGTAATAGCCTTTAAATGTTTGGGGTCAGTCACCAAGGCGGCATTTATTTGATTAAAAAAAAGAAATGCAGTAAAAACTAATACTTGTGGAAAAAATTGTTTTTGAGAAATCTTGAGAATCTAAAGTAAAAAAACCAAAAACATTTGAAATAGAAACTTTTTAAATGTATTTGCTCTCATGTCTGATCGCTTTTTTTTTATTTTATTTTGGACAGTACTATATTTCTACGCAACACATTTTGGTCTATATAGAGTTACAAGTCATCGATCTTGAGGCACTTTAGTTAAGGTGCTGCCTAAGTAGGCAACAAGTCAGCTCACTATGTTTCAGAACAGAGGCGTTGTGTTCACTCTGCTGGGCTTGCCACCACAAGAGCATCTCGTTGAAAGGATACCCTATTACTCAATGAGCAAATAAAGTAAGAATTTAATGCCGCAGTCCAGTCGTTATCGAGCATGCTATTATACTAGTAATGCATACTCTCTTTAAATAGCTTAAAAAACCCCCCCAAAAAACAAAATTAACATCAAAATCATGAACAAAATAAAAATTACAAGCATTAACAGCACAGTGCAATATGTTTTACATGAGCGAAATGAAGATGAGCAAGTGCTGACCAAACTATCATGATCAAATTTATAAAATGCCAATGAGAACCATCCCTTGGCTTGTAGTAATTTTTCTAGTGTGAAGAGCCATCATTAGCTTCAACTTGCTTCAGGCTGTTGATGTCTGCATTTTCCAGACTAACCATTGTTCTATAAACGCCTTAGTTGGGAGTTGTCTCTTAAAACCACCCAAAACCTTACACGGTAAACTGTACGTTTTAAATGCCTGGTTATTAATCATTCTGTTGGTTCTATTGAGAAAACACCCATCCTGACACCTTTATTAACTGTTAAAACAGTTTGCAAAGCATTCGCTAGACAGGAACAACTTCAATGAGTTAAATGACCAACTGCATTAATCTAGGCAACAAAAAAAGAAAATCTAAGACAAATGTCCAACACTCACTAGACAGACTTACGTGGGTTTTGCCATGTTTTAGCAAGCACTCTGTGGTTTGTAAAGTGTTATGGCGTTTTGAGTAGTACTTCGGCAGTTGCTAGGGTGTTCTAGGCAGTTGCTAGTCCTAGGTAGCCCATCACTGATTCCAAATAACATGACAATTTTTTTTGTGATAAGGAGTGTAACATTTCCAACACACGCTTGAGATATTCGGCCAATCAAAAATAGACTGGATAGCTGGCCAATCAGAGCAACCTTGCATTTTTTAGAACAATGAGCTTTGTAGAAATCAAGGCGGGGCTTAGGGGGGGAATAATAACATACAGTATGTGAAAAATGAGTTTTTTGAAACTTAAACCACAGTTTTATGTGGTGTATGTTCTTTATAGCAACATCATATGATCCCTTTAAAATGTAATAAGTACTTACATTTTTGGTACCCATTTCCAGATTACATGAAATCATTACAACCCATTACTGGTAGTTGTCAGAGTGTTCTGGCTTGTTAAGATAAGCAAGGCCTTGACGAGAAAGTGTCACCTAGTGCTTTTTTTTGATGGTATCTAAGGTGTGTATAGGTGGTTTGCAGAGCGTTCTGGTTGGTTTCTAGAGGGTCTGTCTCAAGCCAACGTCATAACGTCACTGTTTTCATACTCTAGCTTTCAACACTGGATCGGATAGAACAGCTGTGCAAGTGGATTCTGGGATTCTGTCTGTGTGTGTTAGAATGCAAGCGTATGAAGAGAGAACGATAGAGTGTGAGAAAGTATGGAAACATCTGCAAAAAAAAAACGTAAGTGCTTCCATACCCCATCCCTGAGGTGACACTTTGTTGTCAAGGCCTGGTCCTCGCTGCACTGAGGTAGAAGAGTGTGTGTTGATCATTTGGAAAAGACCAAAAGATCATACAAAATGACATCATAAGCGAGTAAACATTCCGACAGTTATTCACATCGCCGTTGCCAACCTTCCAATTCGGAATTCCAAGAACAGATGTCAAGAGCGAGGAAGCCAAACTGCAGCAGCGTACTAGAGTCCTGCCAACACCTGCGAAGTTCCACATCTTGCTTTCATATTTGCAGAGATCAAGCTTAAATTCCCCTCATTTGTCAGTCTCTTCTTGTACCATTTCGAGTTTCCAGAATATGAACTCACCGTTAGATGTGGGCACATCTGCAGTTACTGCAAGTTATTCGCAGGCTCACATTTTGTGCATTTTCATAGTGGGAAAACTGACTTTCAATTGTGTTGTATGAAGGTGAGAGTGCTACATATACATTGGTAGCTACGTGCAGAATGTAGATGTGTATGTACTGATGATATCAGAGTTTCTGCCATTTAAAAACCAAATTTAAGGAATGAATTAAAAGTAACAACTATACTGAAAAAAATCTATATTCTTAATTTCAATTATTTTTATATTAATAAAAGCATTTGTGTCTTGTTTTTCCAGTGCAAATGTCTAAAAATGCATGAAATAAAATAAAAAAAAGTTGCAAAAATGACAAAGTTTTTATGTATAGTAAATGTGTCAAAATGAAAAGATTTAAGCAAGATAAAATATTGGAAAAATAAATTAATTTGAAATATCTGCCAATGAGAGAAAACGTAATTTAAACGAAAAAACAAGCGTCACGCATATTTGTTCTTGTTTGAACATAAAAATCACTGAATTTCTCCAAAAAATTAAACATCTCAAATAAATTAATTTGATTAAAAGGAAGTTTAGATTTTTGTATTGGAAACCAAGACAAGAATACTGACAAAAATATATATATATTGTTTTGGTGTGCACATTTTATGACTTTTATGATTCAGATTTGAGCTCTGAATTCTGTGGGTATAAGGCAGCTATAATAATCAATTTTGCTTATATGTTATTATTGCAAATAAAAATGACCACTGACTGCTTAGGCAGTGTTTAATTAGATTTGCTTTAGCAGATTTTATTATTTTTTTTAAGATGTTTTTATCCAAAGCTATGAAAATCACAAGCAATTCATCATAAAACCAATCCAAGATATTCAGTGCGCGTTGCCAGGTTTCAAGTAAAAATGAAACTAGATCAGTTTCACAATGATTCAACTCATCTTTTTAAAAAAAAGCCCTTGTGAATCAGACTACAATGGTTGCGGTTTCTGGTTTTCTCCTTCACCTCAGGATTGCCATTAACTGAAAAATACATATTTTTTACCAGACCAACTCTATGGACTTAATTCCTGCAGGGTAAACCAAACTTGTGTATGGACCAAAACCAAAATGTGCAAAAGCTGCGCAACTTGGCGAAAGGATACACAAATTTACAAATTTACAAACAGTTGCACCACAGAGACGCAATCAGATGGTTTATGGCCTGGTGCCCCACAATGCCAAAGAAACCAAAATCCTGCTCCCGAATTACGCAACAACTTCTGTACGGTTAAGAGTCATGCTGTTTAGCACAACAAAACCTTCTCTTTGTAAAGCCCACAGGCAACGCTAATCAAATATTTCTGGGTGGAAAATCAGAGTGCTTGCACGAGGCTCAAAAGGCTCTCGTAAAAAGCCTTCAAAATATCAGACTCGCCTCTAATTAAAATCACAATAACACAGGGATGTGCTCATAGCCAACGTGGGAGATATAACGTTGAGTAGGGTGTGTGTGTGTGTGAGTGTGTGTGTGTGTGTGTGTGTGTGTGTGTGTGTGTGTGTGAGTGAGTGAGTGAGTGAGTGAGTGAATGTGTGTGAGAGAGAGAGATAAAAATAATGGAGAAAAGAGTGTTATGAGAACGTGCTGGAAAAAAATCTCTCAGATTTCATAGAAAACGCTTCCAGCCATTGGAACGCTCTCAGCTGACATCATCCTCTGCTAAATCTGAACCCACGGAGCACAAATTTCCAAAGTCTTACAATCCAAAGTGTGTTAATAAAGATCACATTCGACGCTAATGCATATGGAGGATTCGACATCCAGATTTCCTCGCTCATGATATAGACGGCTAATCGGCCTCGTGCGGTTTTCAAAGACCAGGTCCTGCATCTGGTTTGTGTATTTTAAATTTCCTAGTCTTCTGATTTCTAAGTCCCGCCCCACAGCCACGGATTATTACACCAAATAAGTACAATTGCCTTAAGAAGCATCACGCTGTCGTGTTTCTGTAATCTCCGGTCATATCTAGGAGGGAAATGAAAACCCTGGAGCCTGTTCTTCTCTAGACGACTCTTATCCAGTAAAAGTTAAAAAACGCAACAATTACATCCTCATTTCCCCAGCAAAGAAATTAAGAAGAAGAATTTTGCAAGAGTCTCCCCTCCCCAAAGTTAATTTCCCATGACCTCCACATGTGTCCAAGAGCGTTTCTCAGCTCTGCTCTGCGGGCAGGAAATGCACCGATGTCAAAGGTTGAGGCAATGCCTACGACGACAGAGGCTTTAATTACATTGGGACTGTCTTGTAAACAAACACACAACCGGAGACGCATTTAGACAGACAGCATCTAAATTTTTACTCATAAACAGCCCAGCCCACAAATGTTAGACCGACTTCAATGCGTTAATTTTATATTCCAGTATATTCCAGACCTCACATTATGCATCACTATCATTTTTATCCACATAGCTGCTTGCAGGTTAAAGAAAACTTGGAGGAAAAAAATGACAAATATTAGCCGACTTTCCGGATAATCTTTAAATCCACAATATGAAAGTGCACACACACGCATAAGGCACTGCGTTTGCTTTTAGACTAGAATATATACACCTACTGTATAACTGGGAAATTTCTACAAAACATGTTCATAGCTCTTCCCATGTCCTCACTTTCTATCTGTCAGCCTTCTGCAAATCCCTTTGCTAACAAAAGCCAGTTGCTTAATGACGTCACCTTCCAGGAAGTGACATCATTAATTTCAAAGGGAAAACAACAGCACTTCTCTCAGCACGTATTAGAAGTTTCCAAGAAATCGCTCTTAAAGCGGCCTTCCATCCGAAAATCTGTACAATAAAAGATGTTCAAAACACACACACAAAAAAAGTAACGTGACTGAACTCTCAAACAGCCCTTCGGCTCTTTATTCCCATAATCTTGATTGTAAAAACTGCAAATTAAAAAAAAGTTATAAGACGGACGTTGCAGGGAAGCGCCTCCTTAATTTACGCAAGCATACGCATGTCTTTAAAGATTGAGTTCAACGTTAAATGATAAAACTACGGTACGACGAACCACAGAAACGACAGGAATCCAACCCAAAGCTGAGGAGCAAGTCTTACGGTGTACCTTCGGTCAGGCGGTCTGCTGTGTGCGTCGCCGTCCATCCCCGCAGCGGCCGGCGCGGCTCTGAAATCCCTGGCACTGCAGGACAGAAAGCAAACATCACTGACTCATGGCACAGCCTCGAGGGAGTGCTGACAGACGGAGAGGTAAAACTAGACGAGTCGGTTCTGCGGAAGGTGGTGCGTCCCTTTCCACCGCTCATGCCACAGTGTCAATAATAGGCATGGTTGACTTGGGGGGGGGTTTTACGTTTTTTGAACCAGTCTGAACTGGCATGCTGGTCTGCGGGCTGGCTTTAGAAGAGCTTCGGCCACTTTTCATCCGATCTTGCCTGGAGACCTGCTTAAACCGGGTAAGACCGGCAAACCAGTTTAGGCTCTTTCAGCAGGGCGTGTATAGGCATTTTCCAATAGAGGGAGGATCTTTACTGGCATTCAATACTTTATTTAGTACAAATATATGAGGCTTTTTTGCATCAATTTAGCATTTTTTGCACTCAGCTGGTGCACTAAATGAAATAAAACTCATGATCAATGACCGCAATTATTATTATTATTCTTTTAAGTAATTCTAATGATATGCTCAAACGTGCGATTAACATCGTTTTATCGTTTTTCAAACTCGCACATGAACCTAACAGCAAATGATCGCCCATACAGAAAATGGCAACTTTGACATTTTCATAACTTTATTTTAGTCTTAGACTTTTATTTTGCATTTAAAGGCTAAGTAGGCATGCAGCTCGATTACATGCAAACTTTGCATGGCTGTCAGCTGTCAAGAAAACAAAACAAAAAAAAAAGACCAAAATAATCATTTCAAGCCCTACATATAGTTTAGCAATATTAATTTCTTTATTTAACAATGCATGTCTAACATGACCAAAACTAAAAGAATGAATTAGCCAGTATGACATGCATTCAATGCAACTAAAATTCAAAACTAAACTCAAATGCATACAAATCAACAGTTTATATATACATAAACAAAATACGCATGGCACTTTTTGATTGCTGCTTCTTCTGAAGCTCTGTAACAGCTTGGCAAAAATAATTCTGAGGTAACTGTACCTTTAACCCTCTACCATGAATGAAAAAACACATACTAGTTTGTTTCTATCGATCAGTTTGCTCGAATCCCGATCCAAAAATGACAAAAAAGCGAGGAGGGTCGTGACAAGATTGCATTTGTGGTAAAACACAGCTTCAAATCAAAATGACAGATTAAGATAGTTTTTTTACAAATCAGCCGGCTAGATTCGAAACCGGACGTGACATAAATTTTGCACAACAGTCGTGAGTAAATTAAGCTCGGCACTAGGTCAGAAAACGAGACGTTTTATCCTCGAATCCTTTTTTTCCGCGCATAAATGAGCCTAAAGAGCCTGAATGAGCGCGACGCCTCAAACATACCTCGGTCGCCCTTGAACTTTCGCGCGGCTGTCAGCTGTCATCAGTCTCTCTAAACAGCATCATCATCAACAAAAACAACAACAACAGCTCCAGCAGCTTTTGCGGAGCCTCTCCCGACTCCAACCGCGGCTCGTGGGTCGCTCCTGCATCACTTCTGTCCCGTTACCCCCCTTAAAATTCTGCAACTCCCACCATACTTTCCAGAGTCCTGCCCCCGTCAACAGACGCTCCTCTGTTCCTATTCAACCGAGAGGAGACGGCAGCCCCGCGTTTTCAAGCAATGACGCGATGATTTACGGTCCCTGCCAGCACCTCCCGTCCTCGCACCGGGTTCACGCTCGCTTTTGACGGTGGGACGCGTATTCGCGCGTCGAACCCCGACCAGAAGCGTCTTAACAAAGCGGCGAATGTGCGACGCTAACGCCAGAGGCTCGTTTTGTTTTGACGGGAGGCTTCCAGAGTGAAAGCTTATGATTCGAGTCGACGCGATTGGGAAAATGTCGTGCCGGTTGACCATCATTTTAATATATTCTCTCTGCTGTAGAGGGTTTGCGTAGCTGTGCAGTTCACCGCTGACAAAATGGCGACATCTAGCGCTAATTATCATCGGTACATTGTTTATATAGATAAAGGGGGAAAGAAAGCATTTCTGTTGACGCTCACCTTCATGCTGTCTTGCAAGGAAAGCTTCTGAAGAATATATTTGACTATGCAACGATAGCTGACGACATTTTATTTAGTCACAAATCGACTCAAAAGAGTTGCCTTCAGCGTTTCAGTGCCCTTCAGATTTGGGTCGTGTGGCGAAGCGCTCAGGATGAAATACACGACGAACTAATAACAATTCTACTCAATTCAGTTTTTTAGTGAAGTGTCAGTTCTACTGCTTATGAGCCTCGAAACATTTTGTTTGCGAGTCGAGTCTCGTGGTTTCATATCAGCACGCCACGCTAAACACACGCTAGCTAGGTTAGCCTGTTTGACCAATTAATATAACCCGACAACAGGTGGGAGGATTTACTTTGCTTTTTCTGAAACATAACAAACTCTGACAATAACATGCGGTGACAGTTATAGGATTTTTTTATTTATTTTTTTGCATTGATTAAATTGAGTATCTGTTAAACAAAATGCATATGTAGCATACAAAAAAGTGAAAGCATACCTTCACATTTTTTGCATAATTTGACTAAACTAGAATGTACATTTCCTGAAGAAAATGTGAGTGGTGCTTGCCGTGGCAAAACTCGCACTCGGTTGCTACTTACTATTGAGTTTTATAGAGGTCTCATCATGAATGAGCATATAGCTAGTCGCTGTTAGCATGTAGTACTGCTAGCAATACTAACACATCTGAAGTCCAGTTTGCTAACACAAGTCAGAAGAACCAATTCCCATGTCTATACGATATCGTGATGCAGAGATATAGGTCTTGCTAATCGGTTGCTAGGGTACATTGTTTTGTTGATAGTAAGTGGATCGGCAGCTGACCATCATGATACACTAAAGACTGCTTGTCATTATGAATGATATAAACCAACCCCCATGTCTCTAAGACATTCAGACTTGAAGTATGCCTGTGTGGGCTTGGGTTGCTAAGGTCATTGATAGTGGTCGCTAGGGCGTGGCTAGGAAAAGTCACGTGAAGTGGTTCACGATTAGCTGTCTGCTGCCCCGAGTCAAACGAGCCCACCCCCATGTCTCTGTGACGTTCGGTTTTGAAGATATGTCAGTTTAGGGTTTGGTTGCTAGGTTGTTTGATAATGGTTGCTAGGGCGTGGCTAGGAAGCGTCAATGGTGATTGATGATTGGCTGTTTCCGTACAAAGTCTTCATGGCATTCTGATTTAAAGATATGCCTGCTTAACACTAGCATGTCGCTAGCACGATTAGCATGTTACTAGCACGTTGTAAGCATGGCTAGCATGTCTCTATCATGCTTGTCAAGTGACTAGCATCATTAGCATGTTGTTAGCATGATTAGCATGTCATTAGCAAGTCCAAAAGTTTTTTTTTTATGTAACTGCAAGTTATTTACAGAATTACAGATTTAAACATAAAATGTGTGTTTTTATAATGGATTTTCAGGGGGAGGAAAGCATGATAAAAGCTATATGTCCTTAATATTACATGAAAAAAAATGTTTTGATAACCTCTGGGACACAGGCTAGTAGTGACTAATATCAATAAATATCTACATAACTCATTTTTTTTTAGCTTTATGTGCAAAACTGAAATTTTTTGTCAGCTGCACATTACCTTCAGTAAAGGTTTATTTCAATTTTGGTCCGTTCCATACAAAAAGCTACTACATGGTTTCAGATGGCATGCGTTTCTGCCTTTATACGTTTACAGTCTTCAACCGAGAAATGGCGGGAACGTAAAGCAAGAACGTAGAAAGCGCCTCACGTGAAAAATAACTACTGTAGCTATTATGTCGTTTCTTTAATACAAGAATTGCTTCAACAGTGAATCGCTAGAAAACAGCACAGAAAAAGATTCCAGTGAAAACGGCGTAGTTAACGTCGGTCAGAAAACGCTGTGGCGTTAATAAACTGGAGCCCGCTGTTCGGTGAGATGGTGCTGGGAGCGGAGGTGTTGGAGACGGTGCAGTAGAACATCTCCGCTCCGTGCGAACAGTCCTGAGGGAAGAGCACCATCATGATCAAACCGATCATCATCACACAAACGCCCACCGCCAGGATGACGCTGGGGATGAGGTTTTCCCCGCGAAACCAGCGGCCGTCCGAGAGCTTCAGGAAGCAGGCGGCGGGGAAGATGAACATGAGGGGTATGGCGCTCAAAACCCCCTGAGAGAGACACAGAAGCGCAACGTTTAGACACGTCTCTCACGTCACTGATGCTGATGAACCCGCGGGGAAACTCACGTTCAGCTCCAGGACGATGCCCAGACAGTCGTAGGAGAGCGATATGACGGTCGCCGCCGACACGATCACCAGGGTAATGAAGACGTGCGCCGTCGTACTGAGCTCTCCTTTAAAAAACACGTTGGAGATCACCTGGGCAAAATAGAGGCGACGTCAACAAACAACCCACTTTAAAGAAACTGAATTAAATACCAGAATAAGCCTTTGTAGTACGTCACACTTTAATTAAGAGTCAGGATGACTGTAATATAGAAATCATACAAAAAGCTCTGACCAAAAAATTAAATCAAGTGTCTACAGACTTTGATTATGTGTTGCACCAATTATATCTTTCAGCTTTTTTTAAAGTGTTGAAACCAGAGTACTTTACATTTTTAAGTGTTATTCACTGAGATACCAAGGCTATATGTTTATATATTTATATATATATGAATGTATATATATATATATATATATGAATGTATATATATATGAATATATATATATATGAATGTGTATATATATATGAATGTATATATATATATATATATATATATATATATATATATATATGAATATATATATATATATATATATATATATATATATATATATATGAATATATATATATATATATATGAATATATATATGAATATATATATGAATATATATATATGAATATATATATATGAATATATATATATATATATGAATATATATATATATATATATATATATATATATATATGAATATATATATATATATATCATATATATATATATATATATATATATATATATATATATATGAATATATATATATATATATGAATATATATATATATATATATATATATATATATATATATATATATATATGAATATATATATATATATATATATGAATATATATATATATATATATATAAATATATATGAATATATATATATATATATATATATATTTATATGAATATATATATATATATATATATATAAATATATATATATATATATATATATATATGAATATATATATATGAATATATATATGAATATGTGTATATATATATTTACATATATATGTGTGTATATATTTATATATATATATGTGTGTGTGTATATATATATATATATATATATATATATATATATATATAAATAAAATTCACCTGTTTTTATGTTCATTTTAATTGTAAAGATTTAGTAACTTCATATATTTTGTGATTTTCATGTTTACATATATCAAATTATTTTATTAAATTATTTAAGTTTGTTATTTTAATACAAAAAGTTAAAGTTTATGTACATGTTAATTATTACTATTTAAATTCAATTAATTTATATTGTGGGTTTAGTTTTAGTCTCAGTTAACTAAGAGCTTTCGATTAATTTGGTATTAATGTTAGCAAACTGCTCCATCCCAATGCTGCCCATATAACGATGAAGATATTTTCACGTCAGTTCTTGTTCATTTTGTTGTGCGTTGTTCTTTACATAGTTTCAGTTACTTAACTTCTACTGAATAAAAAGGAGAAATGTCGCCTTAGCAACTACATTTTTTATGGTTGTATATTTTTAATTCTAGTTATCCTCAGTAAACTATGATTACTCATAAGCGTACATGTAATGTTTGAATGTTTTTGCATAAATCTGTGTCCCCAATACTGCTGCAATATAGGTTTTTGTCGAGATCAGTGTATTTATGATGGAAAATCAACTTGATTTTAATTTCAGGACATTTTCAAGCAGTCAAAGGTGCCCCTAGTTGAAGAATCAACCATACTGTAGATAAAAGCTTCGGTTGTCTTACCTCACGGGTTACAAAGCACTCCAGAGGGAAGGTGGTGATTATACTGACGCCATAGCAGAATCGGCCGAATGTAGCCAAGTTATCATTCCTGCAGTAGTTCTCGAATATATCGCCTTAGACAGGAAGATACGCAGCTCCTTCAGTGCGTCTGGCGCCCGGATTTGTGCAGATGTCGTGAGATTGTTTGCATGAATTTACCTTGCGTGTAACCAGTAAAAGTGGCATATCCCGCGGCAGCGAAGACAGCGCTGACCATCACGGCCGAGCCCACGGACACGTGAGTGACCAGAGACCAGCCGCTCAGCGTGGGCTCCCGCAGCGACCCGTAGATCATGAAGCTGTTGTGGTGGCAGATGAAAGCTGGAAGGTGTCAGACGCATCGCGGTTTCAGCCGAAAAGGTACTTCAGCTGAAACTGCGACGTTGTTCGTGGGCCGAAATTAAAAAGCTCACCGAAAGACATGACGGCGACTGCCTGGATCGCATTCCACCGCGCGAACACCCATGCGCCGTCTGACGCCGGTCTGTGGGGGAAATAAAACCCGGGATTAGTTCGTAAAGATGGCCATTCTTTTTAGAAATAACCGTTTTGACGTGAGCGCAAAAACAGCGCAGGTGTTTTGAGAGTTTTTGTAAGTTTAAGACTTTTGTAACCAATTTAAGATAGTTAATTAAAGGAAACACAGTTATCTAAACGTAAATGTCTAAGAAGAATACTCCATTGATGGATATTAGTTCTTAAATTATCAACAAAAAATATAATGTAAATGTGTTCAGATGAAAGGATATTTAGACATTTGTATTGGCATGCCAAATAAAAATACTCAGAGTGTATATATATATATATATATATATATATATATATATATATATATATATATATATATAAATATAAAAAAATATATATATATATATATAAAATATATAAATAAATATTCACCTATTTTTATGTTAATTTTAATTGTAAAAATTTTGTAACTTCATATATTTTGTCATTTTCATGTTTACATAGTTCAAATTATTTTATTAAACTATATTTATATTATTTAAGTTTGTTATTTTAATACAAAGAGTTAAAGTGCATGTATAGATATATGTTTATGATCACTATTTAAATTCAGTTTAGCATTAGCACCAGTCAACTAAGAGCTTTGATTCATTTGGTATTAATGTTAGCAAACTGCTCCATCGTCAAAACTAATGTTAAACGAGAAAATGTTAAGGCGTTAATTTGCGGAGGGTCTTAGTCTCTATCGTGATTCTTTGTCTCAGCTTGGCGGAAAAATCAAACATTCAATCCGGGTTCGATAAGGGTTAGGGATTCCCTTTCGCGCGTCACTAAATATGTGTGTATGGTTAGGCTAAGTGCGCTGCTTGTTATGCGCGAAGGCCAAAAACACGACGGAAAGTCAAATAAAAACGAAGCTCGGTGAGATGGTTGTAGGGTGAATCATTATCCCGAGCTGCGGTCGGCAAACATCAGCATATGGTGGATGGTTTGAATGAATGCGCAGACGGAGAGAGAGGTTTTATACATCTGTGGTCCTAGTGTCGCCGCTCTCACGACCACTGTGACGAGGATGGCAAGAGTCAAAGCATGGACAATAAAGATACCTGGAACGGAGGAAAGGAGAGAGTTCATTACTGTCGAGTTCAATATTTCATTAAATCTGAAATCCCTAAGGCCTCTCAACGATAAAGCCTTTGCTGAAATACCTGTTGTATACTACAAGCACACTACATGTTGTCTTATTGATGGTTTAGATCATCCACCTTTAGCTCATGTGCAACACATATAGTCTTTATGAAGATTGTGAGATTTGCTTTTGTGAAGTAAAGACAAAAACTTTTATATAGGAGCATTTCAAGAGGAACAGTTGATTTTATTAATCATGCATCTTCGATAATGAAATGCATTTAACTGAACATTGAGCGTTTAAGCCGTTGTACATTACTGGCTCTCCTTTTGATAATGCCACAACCTGTATTGTTTAAATGTTATAGAAATAACCTGACTTGAACAATGACCTGGCTTCAGATAACTTATAATGTAGCACAGAGGGCATATGGGCTATTTTAAAGAAACATTGGCTGTTTTAAAGCCGAGATAAATAACCAATCAAGATCACTATTGCACGACCAGAAAAACAGCTAAATGACAGATTTATTGGGTGAAACATTCTTTAAAAAAGCCACGGATCACAAATGATTTTACTAAAAAGAAAAAAAACAACAACTTGGTAGACGTAGGTAATTCTCAACCTTTCCCAGCTTTGCTATGTCTCTGTAGAGAGAGAGCGGAGTGTGAACAGAAGAGTGGACATCATTATTACGAAATGTCTCTCTGCAAGAACGTTTCGGGACCAACTGGGGGAAAAAAGAGCGCAAATGTCAGGTTTCTGCTTTTAGCACGGCATCTAGACCCAAAATGCATTCTTTTAAATCGGACAAGTCATGCGTTTATTGTGCATGCTGTGACTCAAACGTCCTACAAACGTAAAAATGCTTCTGAAATCCAAACGCGCCGCTTTTAATCGCGCTTCAGAAACGTAAGGCAGTTCCGCGTGCTTTCGTTGAAAAGTACTAAAAGGTTGTAATAACTCAATTAGGACTTTTGCTGCAAAATGCTTGTTTGAAAAAACGCGAAACGTGACGCTAACCAGCTCACCTCCTTGAATTCTCGTGAACACTTTGGTCAGAGTGTCGCCGTTATGATGTTGTAGCTGATCATTGCTGTATGGGGAAAGGCAGAATAATATCCATTCTTCAAAATCTCACTTCACCTCACAGTGTTTATTCAATAAAAGGTATAATTGGGGCACAGAGCGGTTACCGATAAACGGGTAAAGAAACTGTAGAGCCGACACCATCAAGTATCCTATCTGGCCAAACGTGCTTTGAACCAGAGACTGATAGCTGTGAGTCCCGGACAGATTGCCTGCTCTGATCAGCAGGATGATGGAGTAATCTGCGAAAAGAAAAGAGCATGCATTTAAAAATAAAAGCATATATAAATAAAGCAAAAGGTGTACTAAGTGCTGCGTAAAATGCGTGCATTTCTTACCAAAACAAAAAAGTATATTCACGATAAAGGTCTAATTCACTTTTGGTCATCGTTTATTCAATCGCATTTAATTTAAACGTCTGTGAAACCAAAAATGCTAACATTGGGTGTAATATCCGAGCTGCTCTTTTTGAGCAAAGCATTACGAAATATATTTTTGGTCAAATATTATTTGCTGTCTACGAGACAGAAGCGCATTAAAACTAATCACAAGCGCTGTAGGCTAGATTTTTATTCGAAAACAAATAATCGACCTAAACTTTATTTCCTAGGCTTCCTTACCGATGCGTGCAAGTCTTTTAACGCGTTGCCTTTGATCTAGATGCAGTAAACGTCTCGCGCCGTACCTGTGATGAAAGCCACCAGAAGAAGCAGCAGGAGACCCATCGGGAGACCGGCCTGACTCAAGGAGTACGGCAAACCCTTGACGAACGAAAGCAAGACATCAGAAACACGGAAGACCTGAAACAGGCCGAAATGTGACAACTAGCCCCAGCCTCCTCTACAGGAAGGGATCTGATGACTTGCTGTTTTTATCTGATCAGGCAGGTGATAGGGCACGAAAATAGCTACACTGACGAGAATGCGTGCATTAAATGTTCATTGCTGACCTTTTCCGGACCCAAAGATATCTCAAAATATTTGTTCTCTCTTTTTTTCTTTCCTCCTGCAGCAGAAGCATGTGAACCGACTGAGGCTGTGGTCATATGATCCTGCAGCGTGGAATCTAAGCCACTTCTCACATCCACTGACCTACTAAAGTATGCACAGATATCACTATTAAGAAGCTGAATAGTTATCTAAATGGCATCGTGCGTGCTTTTGCCTCAAAGAATAGATTCGATTTTCTGCACTAGACTATCACCTTTGATCTAGAAACAGGTAAAATAACAAAAACGTGGCATTTATCTAAATAAATATACAGTATGCATATGCTATGAAATAACACATACGGTTATTTTGAGTGGGAAACTATTCAACAAATCCATTGCACGCTATAATAAAGCAACTTTAACTTTAACAATAATAATAGTAATTTTGTAGCATTTTTTTTTTTTTTTTAACATGTTTTAAGTTTAAGAGGAGCATACGTGTCCAAACCTTTGTCTGGTACTGCCTGAATGTTTTTTTTTTTTTTTTTTTTTTAGAAACACCAATAACAAAACGTTACCTATAATTCCAGATCCTATAATGGAGTTGATGAAATTAAACGAGGCGGAGGATATTGAACTGGTTCCGCTTTTCCCCACGTCCTCGCGCGAAGACAGCAAGCGGTCCCTGTCCCCGTCCATCTGTGAACACAGAAAGTCCCATCACGAGAGGGTCCTGATGCGTCGGTTACTCACGAACCATCGATGGACGCACCTGTTGATCCGCGCCGCTTTTTCTCGTCTGCGGTTCTCCATTAAAAACCGGGGCTCTGAGACGTCCCGCCGCACGGGCTCGAGCGCCTCGTTCTTTCGCCCCGCCCACAGAACGAGAACACGCCCCCTTTGCCGCTTACACGCCCCTTTAGAGCTTAATCCGCGTTCTGCGCGCAAAGCCCGTTAAACCGTATTATAGCTGCTGGGCGAACATTTGCTCAACACTTTCGCTTTGTTGGGAAACAGTGGAAAGCAGTTATAGTTAAAACTGATAGTTCACCCCAAAATTAAGATTCTTACGTCGTCCCATGACACATGCAGAGATTTCTAACGCGACGGCCAGGTTTGTTTCTTACACACGCCTGTCGTTTCACTTAAGAAGACGCTGATTCGTTTGAACTGAACTGAACTCAAATGCAACTAAAGAAAATGCGAAAATCGGTCCAAGTGATGTAAAGCATCTGGTCTGGAGCATACTCGAGTAAAAGCACGACTTTAGGTTGCATTCGAATATTAAAAAGGTACAAGCGCTTTTGTTTTCTGGCAGGCATGCAGAGGTTTGGTTAAAGGGAGAAAATGAAACAAAATGCAACTTTCATTGATCAGTCATCCAAAGATAACAGTAAGTCATACAAGCCCTGCTAACGAATCAGCGTCTTCTTAAGTGAAACAACAGGCATATGTAAGAAGATTACAAATATTAATATTTTAAACCTGACCGTCGCGTTCAATGCACGCGCTAGAAATCTCTGCTTGTGTTCATCGGAAGAAAGAACGTCATAAATATCCGAGAGGACATAAAACCTTAATTTTGGGGTGAACTGTCAGTTAAAACAGAGATTAGAGACATATCCCAAACAGGATGCATGGGTTGAATTAACGAGGAGAGTCGCAGAATTATAATATTTTGAAAGGAAATGTTTTTGTGTTTTCGACCTCACTGTCTAAAAGAAGAATTAATGAATTAATCACTAAACGTGAATTACAAATAAGCAAACATGCAATGTCTCTTTAAACACTTTTAGAGATTTACTAACGTTGAATAAAATAAATAAATAAATCATAATTCCCATAAAAATATTAATTATATTTAAATATACATTTTATTTGCATTCAGTCTTGTGCATTCAGCCAGTATATTGCACAGCTAATGCCTCTATCGAAACATAAATAGTAATTAATCTTTGGGGGGAAAAGACAACTTTTTGTAAATGAGCTAAATTTTTCTTCAGAAATGTAATCTAGTAAATGCACATGAATAACGTAAAATTTTATACTTAAAGCACAGCAATCCAGTAAAATTACTCAAGTTATTTTGTTATATATTATGTCATTAAAGTTTATGACACATTTATTAGTAGTTGTGGTTTATGGACAGGCGCATTTTTATTATATTAACATTTTTATTTATTATTATTTATTTATTTGATTTTTTTACCATCTGCATTGCTATCTGTGGTTATTAGTATTTAATTTATTAAGAATTATGCTTTGAGAATTTAAATAGTTCAATTAGGTTGGTAAATTGAACAATGTTTGATCAATCAAATGAAATATAAATGAACTGTTTTATGTTGTCTTATATACTGTTATAACGTATAAATAAACACTACAAGTCCCTGACTGAATTAATTAATAATGTACTTAAAAGTCTCTATTTCCACTCACTAATTTTGTACTTAATATATTACAAAATATTCTGTAGTAGCTATTCCTAAACCACACCTAATTGGACTCAACTGTGCTATTTTGGTATGCCATGAATATGAACTAAAATGTGCTTTTAACATATTATCTGTATTTAAAATGGCTTTTAGTTGTAGAAAAATGCATGAAAAATAGATCCAAATGGGTTTTCTATAATAATCAGATGCTTTTAGATTTATGTTAAGTACTAAATAATAATGTTTAGTATAGTAAGTTCTAAATTCGTGAAAATAGATCACTTTAATTGCATTATAGAAGGGAACCCAAACGCTGCTCACGTGATTGAACGCTAGATGGCGCGCGCACGCTGCGCTGTGCTCGTCTGAAGCGCGTGACCGGCGCTTTTTTTGCGCTGATCACGCGCGCTGGAAATTAAATCGATTAAACTACAAAATTGACGTTTTTATGAACCCGCTTTAAAAAGGTCTGTGAAGTACGTAAAGTCTATTAAATGTTGGCTAATTTAAATCGAAAGGTGAATTATTGTGAGATTTAATTTTAACGGTGCTTCACAGAAGGATAAATGTCTTTTATTTTCTATATCAGGGAAGCCGTGTTGATATTTTACAGTACTGATGTTTCATTAAATAAAATATAAGATAAAGTGACTTCGGATTTGTCTTTTTTAGCAGCGCAGCGTCATCTAAAATCTATTTAATGGCATGGGGCGGGGCAAACAAAACGCCGCAACGAGTAAAACGCATACAGAATTAAATCAAGATGAAAAAAAGACGTGTGAGATCACTTCTTGGCTTATTGCAGTCGCGCGTAATCTTCCTGGCGTCGGTTTCTGTCAACTTCTGAAAATTTAGGACCCCCACTATGGCGAAGGTCAGGGTTTATCATTCATAAACAAACGTTCCCCATTGGACGGCCGCGATGTTACGTCAGCGCCGCGTCATTAATATTCATGAGGAAAGGCGTTGCCAACTGAAGGTGCGTACGGCAGCGCTGCTTAATATTCATGAGCTCAGCCTCGGGCATAGTAGAATCGGTGATTTCGCTCTGGGTCTAATGAGTAACCGGAAGCGCTCATCTCTGCGATCTCAAGCACTTCGCTCTTTTTGATCACAGTCTTGTGCGATTTTTTTTTTCTTGCCTCGATCCCTTGGAGTTTACTTACTCGGGTAAAGTTGCTCACACTGCCTGTTCTCCTCCACCTCGGATCAGCGCATCAAGTTTTGCTCCCGGACGCCGAGGATTAATCCTCTCCTCACGTTGGCAGACGTTCACTGATTTTTGCTGGAAGATGGTGAGTGGATCGCAAAGCGCTCATGAAAGCTATTACAAATTTATGGTCAATAAAAAAAGTGCTCCAGGTTATAATTAAATGCAAACATTGCCGGATGCATAGAAGAGTTATGTTTGTGTCTAGTTTGAGCTCGATTGTGATTATACAGTAGCGTGCGTAGCTTTTTTATTATTCGTATTTATTATTTTCTCATTCACACATATTTCGTTTTTAACGGTGACTTACATAAGTAGCATTAGTTGGCTGTGATAGGCTAATTTTTCTGTTGCTGTATTACACAGAGTAGCCTAAGTCGTTTAACATAACAGCATTAGATGAAAAGAAAAAGTTATTTATACATCTGTAACGTTACACGGATTGATTTGTTTGGTTTTTTCGACATTCCGTCGTGGCGCAGTCATTTCTAAATGCCAGGATTAGACTGCGCCACAGGTCCTGTGCTTTAATTTAACATTTAGCGTTTTACAATGCATTTGATCGATGCGGTGTTCAAACGCCCGTAATCTTGAAAAAGCGACCATCCTCGGTTTTGTTTTTTTATTTTCGCGCTGTGGGTTTTTTGGGAGACATGTCAACTGCCCTGACCCTGGTCGACGCCCTGGAAATCCACTTTTCCAGCGATTGATTCTTGAATCTGCGGTGGAAGAGATGCCACGGGATAAAACTAGTTCATTCTGCTCACACGAAGTTGTATTTATCTACGTTAGACTTCTAAACCACGTTTAATTGGACTTCGGTAATGAACTATGTGCCGTTCGATTCATTTCCAGGAGTCGGTTCATTCGAACGATTCGTTCTATATAGCTCACGTAATCTTGACATGTTGTTGTGGCTTATTATCAGAATTACGTTGAAAGTACATTTACAATTACGTTTTCTGGTTATAAATACATAATGTTTTGTATCTCCGCGTGTAATTCCGGTTCCAGTATATTTTAGATCCCACAAACACAAATTCAAACTAAATTAATTGACATAAAATTAATTTTATTGAGGCGTTTCACATCCATGCTGTAGTGCATGATCATAGAAAGTCAAACCTAAGCCAGTCCAAGTCATATTTTCCATCAGTTTCCACCGGTTTTTGGATACGAGTCGTTGATTTGCTGATTCGAAAACTGCTCTGACTCGTGAACTGATTTAGCGCGAATTGTTCAGTGACAAAGATTCATCCAAAAGATTCGACTCGAAAGAGCGAATTGCTTCGCTTCTGTTCACTTTTCCAGCTTTTGATGCGTGTGGACGAGATAATCAAGCAGCTTGGCGAGTCCATTCAGTGCTTACAACGACAGTTACTAAGAACTAAGTTTTATTTGACTGCATCTGATGGAAAAGTGATTATTTACGAAGAAAGCAAGATAAAAAGGCACGTCCTTCTGTTCCGCCCACCTCAGCTGAACACAACCGTCTAGAAGGCGCCAATTCAAATTAAATCAGATATTTCTCCTCAGGCAGGCAGACGGTCAATATGAAGGCTTTCTTCGCCCGTTACATAAGATGCGAGAAATGGTTCTTGCGTTATAATATAATAATACTCAGAAAATCTCTACGACGCTTTCGCCTGTCAATCACCGGGCAGGTGGGCGGGGCTTGCGGCGCTCTAATTCAATGGATAAAAATGCAAAAGACCGAAAAACGCAAGCAATTTTGCTTCTGTAATTTGATACATCTATACATTCAAATACCAAAGAGGACGCTATCTTTGAGTCTTTGAATTGATCAGATATTGAAAAGTAAGGAGTGTTGACATCAGTTCTCACCACTTTGGCTCCATATAGACGACTACATTTCTATTTGAAATATATTTTATAACGTAATTTATGCTTGTGATGAAAAGCCAAAGTCGCACCATGATTACTCCAAGCTTCATGATCTTTCAGAAATCGTGCTAATATGCTGATTCGCTACTCAAAAACATTATTATTAATGCTTTTGTGGAAACTGTAATGCATTTGTGTTTATCAGGGTTCGATTAATTTTTTTATTTAGTTATTTTAATTAAAAAATATCTTTGCTTTCACTTTTGATGAATTCACTGCCCGTTTAAATTTTGCATGCTTTTAAAATATAAACTTTAAACTGAGCACCAATATTGAAAATTGTGAAAATGACACTCAATGTTAAATAATAATATCGCAGTAGAGCTTTTTGGTGGCTCTTAAAAGAGAAATAGTTGTTTTTCGCTCGCTCGCTCAGGTCCGTTCTGTTCTATACGCAAAGTATCAGTATTAAAAAGCATTATAATCTGACAGGAGGCATCAATGAATATGGGCTGTTAGATCCATTACTGAGCACGGTTTGTGATTCAGAAGCGTTTTGCTAAGTGCTCCTGGAGGTTTTTGGTTTCGCTCCAGCGTATATGGGAAACTTAATGTTTTTCCTCACAAGGCAATGGGAAACACTTGAAGTGCCTGGCGGGATGGCTCTGACTGAATCCTTTTGTGGATGTGGCTTCACTTTCTGGCGGAAAAGCTCAGTCCGAGGATTGTGCGGTGACCAACAGAGAGAGAGAGAGAGAGAGAGAGAGAGAGAGGTGGGGTGATTTGCATAATGTAAACCAAATTGTTCATTCAGACGTTGAGAGCTGCACAACGCTGCTTAAAAATGATTTTCAATAGTACCAACTAGGGATGCAAAAAAAGGCCGAAAACCAAAACACCCGACGAAATTATGCCAATTATTAATACCATTGCATTTATGGCTGTGACTGTGTACTAACCTTAATGTTAATTTATGCAATTGCAATGTCTCGATTTTGCTAAAGCTTCAGAGAATAAATTAATTGCTAATTATTTTGTTTAACACATTGCAACAATGCGCAGCATAAAATAAAATTCAGACTAAAATGTTTAACTTGACCCTGCTCGTGTGTACGTTAAATAATAACGTACAGGCCTGAAAGGTCGTAAAAATAAATGTTTGAGTGCATTTAGGTCAAGTGCATTTCAATTTTTGCTCTGTAGGAGAAAGTGCATTCAGAACAAGTGCGACTGCTTAAAAAAACAGCAATATTTTCTTTGTAGGCCTTCAACATAATAGTGCATCTAAACAAAGACCGCCATAGCTCATATTGTAACTGTAGAACGCTAGCAGTAACAAAAGCACCAAGAACTGCCTTGTCCGCCACCGACGGAGTGTGCATTCGGTGCATCCCTAGTACAAAGCTATATAAACGTATATACATACTATCGATATCAATTAACAGTCGTTTTACATCTTTACTAAATACAGTTTCGTATGATCAGATTTTCCTTGTTTTAATCAGCACAGGTCAGAATAAGTATATTGTTTCATGTTTTCACAAGCAGGGCTGAGATTAGTTTATGCTTGTTTTGATATTTTATTTTATTCGAGCCATTAAAGTATGCACTTCACTTGCATTATTTTCCGGTTTAAAAAAATGGCTTTTCTTAACGTTATTAACGATGCTGAATAAAACCCATTCTTTGACCCATAAAAAAGTATTGATTTGCTTCGTATTATAATCTTGTAAACATAAAACCTTAATTGCATGATACAGATGACACCGCATCTCATTAATGATCATAGTTTTTACTGTGTTATTTTTAATTAGGCAATGTAGTTATTATGTATCAGACAGTCATTGGTAAATATTATATATACAGAACTATACAGATCATTCCTTACAACATGTGCGTGATGTGCATTATTTTTGTTTTTTCAACTCAACGAACGAAACGTTTTCTACGGACTGATAAAGAGCAGATCGTCCGGCATTTGGTGCAGGGACCTCAGCATCCACTGACAGGTGTATTTGTCTCGCAGAAGAGTCAATATGTCACGAGAAGAGATTAGAGGCTTTGAGCGGGAGTCGGGTTGCTGTTGTCGATGGTAATCGTGTGATGCATATCATGTGTAATTTGGAGTAACCTCAGCCGTCGTTTAAATGTTGACTCGCGGCTCTGTGTGAAGTTTATTTTGGCTCTTTGTTTGGATAACCGGGCCTGTCCGTCAGCTGCTCGGCCGCCAATTAAAACGGATGGCCGCGTCTGCTGGGAACGCGGATGTGGTCAACAACCTGTTAATCTCTCAGAGGACGCGATGTGCTACCTGAAGATGATCGCATTGCAAACTCTTAATGATTCATGATTTAATGGGAGAAAATGTTTGTCAGACCGATCTATTTCAGACACTCGTATGTTGTCTGTAATAGCTTTTTAGTAATGCACATGTCAGAATATCAAAGCCACTCACGTTTAGTTTAAACGACAAAACATTTCACAAAAAGATGAAGAAGGGCAAATTGTTGGAAATGAAGACAAAATGTATTATTCGGTGTTTTTAGTTGACATTTAGTGTTAATTCCAGCTGAATTCTTTTTAGATATAATTAGGTAACGCACTAAAATGCGTACTTTTGTGTAAAATGTGTACAACACAACAGCTGGGTTGCAGAAGTAAAACGTATTTATTTCAGGAAAATGTCATTTTAACAAGAAATGCTGAACCTCGCTTTTGTTGAATCCGTCTGTTCAGATTGATTCAGCTTAGTTTAAAATAATCGTGAATAATCGTCAAAACTACATTAGTTGCAGCAAGCCCACTATTCCTTTAAAAAAGATATATGCCTTAGATAGATAGATAGATAGATAGATAGATAGATAGATAGATAGATAGATAGATATTACAAATAGTAGACAGATAGATATTACACATAGTAGACAGATAGATAGATAGATAGATAGATAGATAGATAGATAGATAGATAGATAGATAGATAGATAGATAGATAGATAGATATTACAAATAGTAGACAGATAGATAGATAGATAGATATTACAAATAGTAGACAGATAGATAGATAGATAGATAGATAGATAGATAGATAGATATTACAAATAGTAGACAGATAGATAGATAGATAGATAGATAGATAGATAGATAGACAGATAGATAGATAGATAGATAGATATTACAAATAGTAGATAGATAGATAGATAGATAGATAGATAGATAGATAGATATGACAAATAGTAGACAGATAGATAGATAGATAGATAGATAGATAGATAGATAGATAGATAGATAGATAGATAGATAGTAAACACTGTAATTATCTTAAAATATGGATTCCTTGAGCAAGCACCTTTACATAAAACAACAATACAGTGCTCCAGTCCATTCTTGAAATGAGATTAAAACACATTCAGTTCATGAAGGTTTAGCTGCTAAACTGTAAACACTTAACAAAACAATAATGCTGGATACGTTATATCCACTGTCATCTACAAAAGACTCTCCGCCTTGACTTCTTCGAAATAAAGAAGACTAGAAGCCAACAAAGATAAAAGCCCAGATTAGAGAAGCAGTCCTCTGTAAAACGAAGAGCGTATAATGCCAATGTGTTTATTCGGTGATATAGATCAGCAACGGGCAAACGATGAAAATATGATGACACGCTGAAGCGATTCAGATTCAACTTTTTCTATTCAACTTTGCGTACTGTTTTCATTTAAGGGTATCTACGCATTCCTTCTTTGTCCGGTTTTCAAATATATTTTGATTCAAATAAAACGCCACTCATATTCTCATAATCTGTTGAACCCTGTGTTGTTTGAAACCCTGTGGAAGTAATGAATGCGAAAAATACTTCTCGAAAAACAGAGCTGTGCATTTCAACATTTAACGCACTATATAGAAATGTATCGCTTGCCGTTCGGTTTAATTGTGTTGCCTGCATGCCGTGTCAAAACAGCTATTTCAGACATATCAAAACACTACAAAAGTCAATAAATATGAACTAGATGATACAGCGGGGCTGTTTTTGTAGTCTGTCAGAGTTTGTAGTCCTCAGTGCATCCCCGCTGCTTCTGAAAGCGCATTGAAATGCAATTAATCATTTGTCTGGCTGTTGTGTCCCGAGTGATGTAGTCGAAATCATAGGATCCTGCAAAGCGCCATGAAATGGATGCAGCTGTAACCCTACAGTTTTGGAATAAAAGGGCAGGAAAAAATGAAATATTACTGTACGGTTCCCAGTGAAAGATTCAATTATTACTAATGCTTTTGCACCAGATGATACGATATAGTTGGTGGTTGTGTGGCCAATCAACATTTGCGTTTGTATCTGTACTACTAAAATTTGATGGCACTTCTAAAGCTGTACCACCAAAGTCATTTTATTGGATTTTTTTGTTTTTTTTTAGATGGGTTGCTTTATGGTCAATTGAAAAGCACAGGAGAAAAGCACAGGACTTGTTTATTCAGATTTCGAGAAATTATGTGGAAAAATGATTTAAATGTGTTACCGAAATATCTATTAATAACAATTAAATTTGAAAAAGTGTAACATTTGTTTGCAAATGAAATGCACTTACTTTGATTTATTTTTATTTATTTAGAGGCATTTCTTTATAAAGGGCCTGAATACCATTTGTATTATTTGGACAGAAAGCGCAGGACTTGTTTTATGCTATTTTTAAGAGTTTAAGTGGAATTCTGCTACAGCACAAGACATTTATCACAACATGACGTACAATTGAAATAGCTTTTTTGTCATTTTAACAGATAAATCTATTGCATTGCGATCCCGATCCTTACTTTACTATCTTTCGCACAGAAATGGACGCTAATAGGAACTGGAAGGATAGAAAAATGGAGGGAATTAATTTTTAAAAGGTCCCTTAAAAATAGACCAGGAGAGAGACATGAGTAAGGGTTCGAGAAGATAAATGAGAGGGTCCGAGTGGAATAATTCATGGGATATTGTTCATTAAGTTGGGTGAGCAGATTGCGAGGCCGAACGCGTCTGTTGTGCTTTTGTCTTAGTGAGAATTAAATGAAGACTACAGTTCTCTCACATCTTACACTTTCTTTTTCAAAGAGGAGACCTTTATTAACATCGAAGCTTTCGGGAAAAACCTTTAACAAACATTTCATTGCATACAAGGTTCTATGATTATCAAAAAAACATCCTGGAATCCCAAAATGGTTCTTTTGTGGGGAACAGCTTTTATAGCTTTTATACTAAGCACATTAATGTTTTCACCATTGTTGTTTTCCAACCAGAATTCTAATCCTGTATATTTCCACCGTGATTTGTGAATATCTGATATCTGATAAGATTTCTGATATCTCAAAGAAATGATGCCCCTCTTAGTGACCCGAAGACTGATTATTATATGGTTACGCAATTAAGAAATGCTATCTGATAACGATGGTTAGTATGCAGAGGAAATGTCTTGACTGTGTTTCATGGCTCCAGTGTTGTGTCAGGTTCTTTGATGGTTTATACCGCGTTTGCTTTCTGGAGTGAAACGTGGTCTTCCCTCAACAAAGTGCAGAGTTGGTTTACCACTCTTGCGAGCTCTTTATGGTGATGGTTTTCCAGTGAACACCTATTAGAGTTGTTTCTTCAGTGGTCGGGCCTATAGTGATTCATCTGAAATGAGGGACATCATCTCCTCCTTCACTAATTGGGCTAACGCCACAAATACTGGCTAAAGACCGCACTGATTGAGTTTGTGAACACATTGATTGCATGGCCTGCCTTTTCAGCTTTAAAAAGCTGAAAGCATGCGCAAATACGACAAACTGTTTTTGTACGGTACAGAATACGATTTTAGAGCTCAACTTGACACTTAAACACAAATCTCAAGTTTTTAAGCTACATGCATCCACTAAACTCTGCACAGTCCTTCAGCTTGTCCTGATTTACTTTTGCTCTGTCTTTGATAATGATTCAGATTCAACGCTGTTGATTAAATAGCTATGAAATATCCCACAGACTCCGCTTGTTTGTTCTTGCGGACGTTTTGCGTGACTTGGAATTAGAAAACAATTCATTTTCTTTCTACCATTGTTGCCAGATTTCAGTCCTGATTTGAAAACTTCATTTTGGGAAACAGTTATGGGGTTTCTTTCCCAAGATATGGCCGCTTTCTGGGCTAATTTTTTAAGGGGCAGTTAATTTCCGATTTTTTTTTTTTTTTGGCTGATTTAAAATAAACAGACAGTAACTGAAAGGGACTTTCTTTTTGTCCACTGATATTGTCAGGCTTCATAAGCTTTTGATTGGATGTGCAGTTTTCCTGTTGCAGGCACAAAATGTTCAGATTCGATTAAGTCAACATTAAAAGGTAAAACGCTTATAAAACGCTGATAAAACGCTTAGCCTTTGTAATTAAAGAGATAGTTCATCCAAAAACAAAACCTTCTGTCATGAATTACCCACCCTCATGTTGTTCATCACCGGAACACAAATGAAGATATTTTTAATGAAATCCGAGTCCTCTCTGACCCTCAGTAGACAGCAACACAATTGACATTTTCCCACATCTAGAAACATAGCGAGGACACTGTGACTCAAACGTAAAGCTTTGAGAGTATTTAAAGTATCTGTATTGGGAATCCAGTAAAATAAGTAGGTGGTTGTGTGATTATGAATTTTTCCCGTTGGTCTGAAGTTTTCAAACCTCAGTTGGGGTGACCCATGAACTGAATATGCATGAAGTTGTCCTGCGTCCAAATGCTGATTTAAATGACCACCTTAACCAGCAAGAACAAACATGAACATTTGCACTTATATAGCGTCTTTTAACAGGCCAAGGGTCATTTCTTTAAATAAAATCACATGCAATGTCAAGTAAAGCCAAGTAGAAGCGAGGTGTGGTGGTTCACTAGTTAGTGCTGTTTTTTTTGATGCTGGTTGGTTAGTAAGGGATGTTGTTGATCCACCAGTAAGGGCTGTAGCAAATTAAAGGGACCGTTCACCCAAAAATAAACATTTGCTTTTAATAACTGACCCTGTGGCCATCCAAAAATGTAGAACGGCAAAGAAGCCAAATCTGTGGTCCTTGTTTTTTCATAAAATGCACGTCAGTGGCAGCCTTTGTTTGAGAATGAATAAAAATCAAATTAAGAAGAAAAGAAATGCATATCCCGACAATATGACTCATAAAGCGATTATATTATTTACAACATTATTATCCGTGATGCAAAATCTATATATTCAGTTAATGTAAATGAATTAATAATTTAAAAAAAACTTTGCATACAACTGTTATTTAAATGCGTGCAAGTCCATAAATGAATAAGTGAAATGCATGTTAATAAAAATCGTTTAGGTTGTTAAAAAAAGGTTTAGTCAGGTTGGACTGTATTCATTTATTTGTGTGACATGCATAACCCTGATTCCTGAAGATCTCTGTTTCTGATAGCTGATGGTTTCGAGTAAGGCGAGGCGTGTGCATCACTCATAGGATGCTTTTTCTCTTTGTGGTTCCGGAAAGGTTTTTATAGAAAGCTAACCATACAATTACCGATCACATTTAATGTGTTTCTGACTCAGTCTCTTTCTCTCTTTTCTCCGTGTTTCTGCCAGTTGTTTCTCGTGCAGACGTGTAGCGAATCACTCTGAAGATTCAGGATGAGAAAATGGCGCATTCGTTTACTCCACCAGGACCGAAAAGTTTCCGTAAGTTCACCCGTGAATCTCTTAAGGCCATCGAGAGCCGGATCGCCGAGGAGAACGCCAGGAAGTCCAAGGACAAGCAGGAGAGAAATAAAGACAATGAATGCGGAAAGAAACCCAACAGTGGCCTGGAGGCCGGGAAGAATCTGCCCTTCATATACGGAGACGTTCCCAGAGGACTGGTGTCCACACCACTGGAGGACCTGGACCAGTTCTACAGCAATCAGACAGTGAGTTTGGATTTACATTTCTCAACAAAACCGTCAGAGTCCACAAAAAGGTACTGCAGGGGTTCTAAAGCATGACCATCAGGGACCAACTGAGATTTAAAGGCTAACCTCAATCTTAGCAAAAATGCATTGAAAGAAACTTTTGAAACATATAAAATAAAAATTATTTTTTTAATTTAATAAAGTGAAAATTTAAATAAAAAGCTATTTTATGGTCAAAAATAACATTTTCAGTAAATTATGTTTTTAATGTTTAAATGCAAATTGAGAAGAATCAATCGTATTCTATGTTTGTTTTTGTGCATGATTTATTTATATATTTAATGATATAAGTAAAAATGCGTAATACATTTCTATAATAATATAAAAAATTATATATATATATATATATATACACTATATATATATACACTATATATATATATATATATATATATATATATATATATATATATATATATATATATATATATATATATATATATATATATATATAAAAATTCTGCTATTATTATTTATTATTATTACTTAGTTTTGCCTATCTTTAACGTATTCATCTTTTTCATCTCCCTCTTGTTTAGACTTTTATAGTAGTGAACAGAAAAAAGACAATCACCCGTTTCAACGCCGCTCCTGCCTTGTATATCTTCAGTCCCTTCAACCTTCTAAGGAGAATATCAATTAAGATTTTGGTACATTCATATCCTTCTCAACTGCTGAAACGTGCCTTGCTGTGATGGTTGGATCTCGGATTGGATCGTGGAAGGTTTTTACCGTTTAATCCATAGTATCGGTAGTTTACAACGCAAAAACGAGGGATTGATTTGTAATGAGTGTAAATAATTCAATGAAAACTATCATGATGGATCATGACATTGCTCTCAGAAACCAGGTTCAAGGTCGAAGGAAACATGACCCAGATGGCATTGAAGACAGGTTCGCTTCAGGATAAACATGCCTTGTCTGAGAGATTATTAGCAGCTGGGAGCCTGAAGCTGTGGCTTTCCGACCCCGATGTTTAATGTAAAGCATAATCAGTTGAGAACCGCTTTAGCATTCAATAATTTATCAAAAAATCTATTTTAAATTGATTATCATGAATGAAATTTTACTCCACACACACACACACACACACACACACACACACACACACACACACACACACACACACACACACACACACACACACACACACACACACACACACACACACCTATTTTCACACTCACACACACACACACACACACACACACTCACACAACATTTGTTCACACACACTCACATTCACACATTTTACACACACTCACACACGCTCACTCACAATGACACACACTGACACACACACACACACACACACACCTATTTTCAAGTGCAAATTTGTTAATTATTTTAAGAATGAAACCTTAAAAACTTTAACACTGTGAAATATTATTACAATTTAAAATAACTTTTTCTATTTCAATGTATTTTTAATTGTAATGCAATGCTAAATTTTCAGTATCATTACTCCAGTCTTCAGAAATCATTGTCAAAAACATTTGATTGCTATCATTTATGAAATATATATATATATATATAACATTTTATTGTGTGTCAGTGTGAAAACAACCATGTATGTGTGGAAACCATTATGGTTTTTCAGGATTTTTTTGAGGAATAGAAAGTTTAAAAGTACAGCATTTATTTTAATATATTTTCTTTATATATTTATTATACTATAAATGCATGCATTTTAACTTTTGATCAATTTAATGTGTCTTTGATGGCTAAAAATATAATTTTTTTCATCGCTAGTTTACCGACCCCAATCTTTTGAATGCTGCTGTAGTTCCGTCGCATTGTTTCCTTGACTGCAGCTTTCACGTTGTTCAGCATGTTCATAATGTTCACTATACTGACAAACTGCGCTTTCATGACCTTCTCGCAACCTCCAGACTGGTCCAAGAACGTAGAGTGAGTTGATCTCTTTGCTGCTTTTCAAGTATAGTGCAGAAATATTCACCGTGTTTGCTCTGTGCAGTAACCGAGGCTCTTGTTCTTAACAGGTACGCCTTCACTGGGATATACACTTTTGAAGCGCTTACAAAGATCATTGCGAGGGGGTTCTGTGTCGGACAGTTCACGTTCCTTAGAGACCCGTGGAACTGGTTGGATTTTGTGGTTATAGTCATGGCGTAAGTATGCTAAGACTTTGGGAAATATCGGGACATATTGGTCCAGCTGACCAGGTTTATTCTGCCTTTAAAATTGTCTCTAAAAACACTTTTCTTTTTGGCTCACATCACCAAGACCTGTGTTTTTTTAACTCCTTCACTGAAATTAAGTTTTTTATTAAACTCACTTTCAGTATCCAGTCAATTCCATAATGATAAAAGTCCCATCACACATATTTGAGAGTGCTGTGGACAAAATTGGCCTGGTAAATGACAAATCTTAATGTAAATCTATAGGTTGAAGCACGTTTATTTTGAAATGCATTATAAAAGTATTGAATTGGTAGATTACATGATTAGAGCAAAACAAGATTTCAGCCCAGTCCTAGACTAAATGTAAATCATAGCTGTTTGAGCTGAAAGGAACTGATCTAAAAACATGCCAGCGCATTTGTTTTGTCTTAAGATCCACACCAGCAATGTTTTTTTTTAAGGTAAGTTTATAAAAATGTAAAAAATGTCCTATTTGAATATGGCAAAGCCCTGTCTATGAAACTATGAAGGTAGAGTAAAAAAACAAGATAGGGTTTTCTTTTTTTGGTTGTTGAAAAAAAAACAAAACAAAAACAAAACTTATTTATGACAGAAAGCTTTATTTAAAAAATGCTAAACCTTTTAATAGTTTTTATTTTATTTTATTTATGTGAAATACATTGTATTATTAATGTATATTATAATATATATAGTATATTAAATTCAAAATATGTTTATACACTTATTTGCTAAAACACTTAATGACTTTTTATTTATTTATTTAATTTGAATTCCAATTTAATTTAATAAGTTTAATTAATAAATAAATATAATCTTAAATGATGGATCCTTAATTCATAATTAGTTAATAAAATGTCCATAAAGACCATTAGCGTCTCTGGTGCCCATCAGCTTTATTTGTATCTGTGCATTTGGTCCCACAGGTTTGTTACAGAGTTTATACACATAGGCAATGTATCAGCTCTCCGCACATTCAGGGTACTCAGAGCTTTGAAAACTATTTCAGTAATCCCAGGTAAGCAGAGAACACGCTTAGGTGTACGTCGTCAGTGTGACCTCCGAACCCGACTGCAACCCTGTGTCTCGAACCTTCCTGTGTGTTGTATGTCTGGCCGTGTTTGATTTCCCACCCTCCATGTTTCAGATATGTAACAGAGTTTGTGGATCTGGGTAGTGTGTCTGCGCTGCGAGCGTTCAGAGTACTCCGAGCCCTGAAAACTATATCGGTCATCCCAGGTGAGAGTCAGGGCAGAGGTCAGGGTCACAGATGCTGACACTGCTTTCTTTAAGCATGTCACGTTCTTTTCTAAGTGCTTAAATTAATCTTTTTCCAGTTTTCTTTTCAGTTGTTCTTGCTTTGATTCATGATCGGTTGCATGCAAAAAAAAAAAAAAAAAAAAAAGTGGCATCTGTTTCCGATCTTAATGTGTTAAATCTTTTTCTTTCTTTTTTTTTGAAAAAAAAATCTTGAATCAGTGTGCTGGTTTACTACAAAAGTACTTAAAGCACACACCCTCAGGTCATCCAAGATGTACACGAGTTTATTCCTTTATTTATTTAAGGAAGTTTGGAGAATTATATCACTTGCTCACCAGTGGATCCTCTGCAGTGAATGGGTGCCGTCAGAATCAGAGTCCAAAAAGCGGATAAAAACATCACAATAATTTACACTTATGCCAGATTATGATGGATTTATTTATTTTGAACAAATGTAAGCCCTTTCGCTCTACAAGAGTGACCGGAGTGGTGTGGATAACTTGTGGATTGTTGGATCAGCTGTTAAGAATCTCATTCTGATGGCACCCATTCACCGGTGGGTAAGTGATTGCAATGTTTTTCTGATGAAAAAACATACTCCTCTACAACTTGGATATCCTGAAGGTGAGCGCATTTTCAGCAAATGCTCTCCTTTAACAGTCCCTGTAATGATGAAATCGGAGCTAGATTCATTATTTGATGTTTTTGCTTCTCCTCTCCTTTTGTGATGACTTTGTTTGTACCGTAGCCGTCTTGCATGATTTTGCGTAGCCACTGTTTAGTTGTTACGAGCTGTTATGTGATACATGAAATACTACCGTGAGCTGTGATTGACTCTTATAACATAAAGAAAAGAAAAACATATCAATGGTAAAATTGATATACATACATATACACGCATTCATTCATGGTGCAAAATATTGTAATGCATTAATTACAAACTACTCTTACATGAGAGAATAGCCTTCAAATGTCTAAAATGTTAAATTAATTCTCATATTATTATTCTCCTATTTTATACCGTTCAGTGCTTTGTTACAATCTGTGTTGTTAAAAGCACTATATAAATAAAAGTGGTCGATTGATCAAAATATAAGACTTGGAAGTGAATTTTGCACGGTTTAAATTGGAATTTGACAAGATGTACTCTGTTTTGCGCAGGCCTGAAAACAATCGTTGGAGCTCTGATCCAGTCAGTGAAGAAGCTGTCAGATGTGATGATCTTGACCCTTTTTTGCCTAAGCGTCTTTGCTTTGGTCGGACTGCAGCTGTTCATGGGGATTCTGAAAAACAAATGTGTGATCCTGCCATCCGATTACAACTTATCTGTTTATATGATTAACAAGACAGAGGACTGTTACGAACTGGACTTCTGTAAGAACTACATTAACAATCCGAGTAAGTTCATTTTCGTTGTTTTCCTTACGGGAATAGAATAGAATCCGAAGCAGCTGCATTAATTGCGCAATGATTATCGACACACTTCTTTTGTTGTGAAAACTCACCATTAATCAATATGCAGTTATTTTTACTGACAGTAGAAGGACAATAAAGGAATATACAGTACGCATGTCGATATAAACTGGGCAAAACCCAGTTCTGAATGAGTCACAAACAGACACATTGAATTAAACCTGGCTCAAAATACTAAATACTGCACCTAGGTTTTCAACTGTTGGCAAACAAGAATTCATTTATCCATCCAACCATGTATATCAATGCATTTTGCAGTACATTTATCCGTCAATACATATATACATCCATACATTTCACCAGAAAACCACAAAAAATTATATAAATTAGCAACTGTGCAAGATTAATGTATGGTACAGAGCATTGCAATCAGATTTTATTGCTTCATGTGACTGTTCAAGCCCCCCAGAGGGGCTGATCCTTTGCATCTTCATCCACAAATTTTATCTGAAGAGAGGTTTTAGTATATCTGAAAACTTTCAGTCAACGTTTTGATCAGGACCTGTATAAACCCAGTAAAGAGTGACAGGTGCAACTACAATATAGACCTCAAGAGGAAATATTGTGAGTGTGTAAGTGATCTGTACATCTGCCAGACAGCCAGCTGTCATCATTCAGTATTATGGACATTTACATTAGCGCCAGCCACGAAAAACCAGTTTGAGAGAAAGAGGAAGAGGAATTCCACCTTACTCATAGGGGGCGAAATATGATATCCATCGGAAAGTACTTTAGCGGGATGGGGGGAAAGCTATCGTAGGGGTGAGGTAATCTGGCCGCCGCTTGCTGAGAACAATGCCTTCCACGTTTATCATCTATCATTTATGATTCTGTTGGTATTTTGACATTTCACTCATTTGCGTAAGGGCTTGGCCGTTAAAAAAAACAACAACAAAAACAGATGGAGGAAAATGGTCAAAAAAAGCGTTAAAAATTATCTCAATTATGAAAATGGTAATGTATTAAGGTTTTTTGGGTGCTCTCCAAAAATAAATAAATACAAAAGCACCAAGACTGAAAATGATATTAAATATTAATATATTAAAACTGCTCCATTTTTGCACAAAAGTTCTTTATTGTTTTTGGTGCCAAAATTAGACCTGAACAGAACAATTAAGAAAGTGGTCATATTTTTATTTTTGGTTTAAAAAATACTAAATGTATGGTCATATACTAGGACAATTTTATTGCGAAAATAGGGTAGTCTTGACCATTTTCATTATTCATCAATTTTCTGAACTAAAATTTGTCATATTGTCATTTTAGTGGGGAAAAAATACCTGTGAAGAATATTAAAATATACATGTAAAAAATATGAATCAACCTATGATGATAACCAATTTACTCATGTGTTTTAGTACAAATCAACTAATACACCTTAGCTTTTTATGTTCTATTATGAATAGTATTCTTCTTTTTCCTTGTAGGTAATCATTATATCCAAACAGGAAAAAAAGATGCTATGATATGTGGAAGAAGCAGTGATGCTGGGTAAGCCATGTTTATCTAATTTTTTCATTAATCTTGGCATCGTCTTCACTTCAAACATAACCAAGAGCATGTTACATTGCATGGTGACTTTCTTAAATTTGTGCATTTCAGGCAGTGTCCAGAAAATTATGTCTGTATAAAAGCAGGTTTCAATCCAGATTATGGTTACACAAGCTTTGATTCCTTTGGCTGGGCCTTCCTTTCCTTATTCAGATTGATGACTCAAGACTACTGGGAGAATCTTTACCAACAGGTGCTTTTGTTTTGTTTTTGTAGAGGAAACCAAATTTGAATGATTATTCTTGGTTTTTGTGTAACACGAAAGATGTTTTGCAGAATTAGTTTTTCCTTATATGATAAAAGTAGACAAATTCCAGGTCTGTCAAGCTTCAGAAAGGTTGCTGGTTGATTGCTGGTGTGAGGAACAGACGGAAAAGTTGTTCCTTGCCATCCATTGTGATCAAAACTATTGTTCCATGAGAAATGAACCTATGCAGTTTCTTCTCTGTCTATTTCTGTATATAATTTCCATCTGTTCACACAAATCAGTCATTTAATTTAGTGACCATATAGACTATTTTATGGTCTCCATCCACATTCACTGTATGGAAAAGAAAATAATCATACAGAATGTAAAGGATGTTGTTCGTTGTAAACTCATCATTCAACTCACCCCAAGTTAATAAATTGAGTTTTACCATTTTGGAACCTATTCTAATCTAATCTCCAGGTCTGGCAATAGCACTTTTAGCATAGCATAGCATAGACCATTGAATTCAATTAGACCAGTAGCGTCACGTTCAAAAATGACCAAAGAAGAGTCTAGTTTTAAATAGGAAAACTATCAAAATTCTTTGGTAATTTTTGAATTGCGATTCTACTAGTGTAATTGGATTTAATGATCTATGCTAAGTGTTATATTTGGTAAGGATCAACTAATCACGACTTTTTTGTTTTTGTCTCCATCTCCCAGAACACAACACAGACATAACACAATGCTTTCAGCACAATCAAACTTGATGCATCACCGAACACTAACTTAATGCGTTATTAAACCACACTTGAGAAAACACAACATTTCCTCCCCTTTTATGGATTTTCAAACATGAAATGTTGCCACAAAGTCGAGAACGAGTGTGAACAGGCTGTGGAGAAACATGGGGATGATTCTGGGCTTTCTGTGATGGGCAGGTGATAGGCATGTCTGGAGCCCGGGTGTTTGCTATCTGTGGTGTTAACTGAAGTGCTAGCGTGTCCTGCCAAGCTGGAGATGTGGCTTGAGATGTGACACCTGTTGAATTTGCGGAGGTTACTTGCGGAGGTGACTTGAATGCCTCCGTGTGCCGTCACTGAGCAAGAAGGTGACTAGGCCCAATATAAGGGAAGGAAAGACCAATATAAAGCGAGTTTATAGGCTCTGTGGGGCTGACAAACCCTGACCCAATCTTTAGTCTTTATATCAAGGACTTTAGCATGTTCTGAGAGATCATATTTCTGCTAGTGACAGAGGCCCGGACTCTCGGTAATGGTCCCTGAGGCAGTGCGAGGCTGAGCCTGTTGAATGGAAGGTGGAGTTCACGGCCAAGCATGAGGAAAGCTGGAGAGACACCCGAGTGTTTGGTGGCCCTGTAGTGCCAGTGTGTGATGTATGACCGAGGGAAAGTTCATCCCTGGAGCAAATGTGCTCTGAGACTGTTTTTCAGTGACTGGTGGAAGCGTTCGACGCCTCCATAAGCTCAGGGTTGATAGTATGCCATGCGGATGTGATGAATACCCTTGTACTTGAGGTAAGTGGTGAACTCAGCTGAGATCAGCTGTGGGCCATTATCGGTAGTGATAGTATGTGGAAGACCCCAGCGGGAAAACATAGTCCAGGAAGTTTATTATGGCCAAGCATGAGGTTGTAAGGGTGGGAGGGCCTGATGACCAGTCTTACCGCTCAAGAGACAGGCAGCACAATCTTTCACAGATGCCTTTATCTATCCCTGGCCACCAAACCCCGTTCCTGCAACTTTACAATACCCAGGTGGCCCTCATGCGCCAATGCCAGGACAAGGTGCTGGGGATGACTGTGCAGTGGCCGCGTGCCACACAGGTGTCGTTCTGGAAAATGCTGCCAGGCCCTCCGTTACCTCCTGAAGCCAGCCGTTCTGTCAGTCCTGTTCTGACGCCTCCTTCGGTTAATACTATGGTCTGGAGGGGTGTGTGTAACATCTGGACAAACATCTGTGTGGGGCGAAACAGAGCAAGACATTAGTCAGCCACAACATTGCTGCAAAGTGCACATGTCATTATTGCTTGTAGTGCCCGGCTCGAGCGTTCCCAGCACAGTCTGACCCTCCTCTCTTAAGCAGTGCAATAAAATCGCCTTTTTGTGCTGCACTCATGTCCGTCAGTCCCACTGCCGACATGAAAGTCTCAAAGAACTGTAATCAGTGAGTCCAGGGAATCGGGGGCTTACAAAGTAGAGCAAGGAGGAGGTAGTGCGTTATAAGCCATCTTCGTCCCCAATGGTAAATTTGGTAAGGATCAATCCCACACAGGGAGCTGCATCAATGAATCACAACTTTTTTACTTTCCTGTCCATCTCCCAGACCCAAGTAAACAAACACATACATTGGTAAGACATAACACAATGCTTTCAACACAATCAAACTTGATGCATCACTTAATGCGTTACTAAACAACCCTCCAAAATGATAAGACTTTTTAACTCTGGGGGAGTTGGAGAATGAGTCTGAAAAAAAGGTGGAGCTAAACCAAAAGCTTCCTATGTTTATGATAGGCTAATCATGGACTCTTCTTGCAGACTCTTCGGGCCGCAGGAAAAACCTACATGATTTTTTTTGTACTGGTCATTTTCTTGGGATCCTTCTACCTTGTGAATCTGATCCTGGCTGTGGTTGCCATGGCATATGATGAACAAAATCAAGCTACTATTGATGAGGCTTTGAAGAAAGAGGAGGAGTTTAACGCCATGCTTCAGCAGCTTATAAGACAGGAAGAGGAAGCTCAGGTCTGTTGGGTGTTTTCATTAAAGCAGGGTATGAATACAATCCCGAAGGTAGTGTATGGCGGTAGTGTAACTGTTAAATACTATAGTTTCATTAACTGATATAATGTTAATATACCAACCTATTAAAGTACTGGAATCTGTTTTGTACCTTTGAAATACACAAACTGCAGGTGGTGACGAGAAAGGTTTTTACTGTAGCCCTTTCACATTTTTTTTCTGTTAAAACCACTGCCATTTTTACAGTGTAGACAAAACAGTAAAAAGCACGTTTTGGTTATTTAATTAATGCAATTGCAAAATATTAGGCGTAAATGTGAAAGGCCGTCTTCAATATTTGGCCTTCGGTGATGTGTTTTATTTAGTTTGGCTTTGGCTTGTACATTCCTAGTGGAGACTGTTTTAAGTTCACTTAAATGAGCTATTTTTAAAGTCCAATAAATGTAAAAAAAAATATATTTCTTAATTATAATGTAATGCTTAATAGTCGGTATTAGGAGAATTTCTATATTTTTTATAGGGACATCAGTATTACTTGGTAGCAGTGATACTGGCCTTTAGTCCTAAATAAGATGCCATTAAATAAATATTAAAAATATGTTGTTTATACATTCATTTGAAATTATTACATTATCGAAATATATTTCAAAATTGAAATGCCAGGCGGGATTAATCACGATTTTACAAAAAAATGTAATCAATCGACAGCACTAATGCAAATGCGTAAATGTAAATGCCAGAAACTGTGTAAGTATAATCTGTTGCGTGATTGATTGGTAGGCTGCCGCTAATGCATCTAAATGTGATGGGCTGAGTGGAGAAAAGACAGACTCTTCCTCGGACGCCTCCAAACTCAGTTCTAAAAGTGCCAAAGAAAGACGCAACCACAGGAAAAAGAGAAAGCGTCAGGGGGAAGGCAAGGAAGAAGAGGATTCCAACAGGGAGGGATTTGATAGAAAGCCCAGCTTCCGTCTTATAGCTGATGGAAAAATCCGTCTCTCACGTGAAAGGACTTACACGTCTCCACATCAGGTTGGAAAAATCATTTTCATTTGACGCTTACCATAGCAATAAGGAAATGTCATTGACTCAAGAATCAAATCAGAAATCAAATCATTTATTATGAGCAAGGATAAGAAAAAAACTTTTCAATAAATGATAATAATGTCAAAAAGTCAATAATATATCTGTGTGCATTGTGTATAGTATAGTATACACACACACACACACATGCAGTACATATTTTGAAAATATTTACAAATTTTATTTTCATAAAATGTATATTTTAACATATTTTATTTAAATATATACATACAGTACATGTATGTGTATTTATATATAAATAACATACACAGTACACACACATATAATATGTAAATATAAACCTTTATTTTGAAAGCATTTTATCTGCTTGACTTTTTGACATTATTATCATTTATCAAAATGATTCCATTCAAATTCATGATTTAAACGTCTTTGATCTAAATGTCTTCAAAACTATAGAGATCTATCTGCTTTTACTTTTCATCTCACAGTCATTTTTCTTTTTTACATCATTGTTCTATTTGATTTTCAATATACAACAACACCTTATATCTCCAACATCATCAAGATATGCACCATTTTTGCCACTTTTGTTCTCTCCTGCCATTGCCTGTCCAAGCGACCTCACTCGAAACTCTTTTTGTCATTCTTGCGTGCGCTGAAATTTTGACCTGCTACTTTTCTTTAAAAATTGTTCAATTATGTAGTAACACGGCTGCTATTTAAATGCACAGATTGAACTTCTAAATACTTATTTTTACTATATCATTGGACTGGTATTGTAAAATTTCCGTGAACTAAATCCTTGATTTTCAGTGTTGTTTATTTTCCAGCTGATAAGCAAAAACAATTAACAGGAAATGAATTAACTTTATTAGTTATTATTTGTAGTTATATATCATAATGTGTTGCTGAATTTGGATTGGCAGATTGGATGTAAATTGGGATTTCTCACACCAGTTAGTCAGTTTACATCCTGGTATGCCTAAACCTCTTTTATATTAGTAAGGCTTGTTTTTCTCCTCAGTCCCCCCTGAGTATTCATGGCTCAATCCTCACCCCACGTCGAGACAGCAAAGGTAGCGTCTTCAGCTTCCGCGACCGCGTGCATTCAGAAAACAACTACGCCGACGACGAGCAAAGCGTGTGCGAAGAGACGGGCAGCAGGAGAAACTCTTTGTTTATACCCTCTCGATCCGAGCGACTTTACAGCACTCTTAGCAAAAGCAGTCTGACTCCACGTATACTGTTGCCGTCTAATGGAAAAGCACGGTACGTGGTCGACAGCAACGGTATGGTGATAGTGTCGGGTGGAGCGTCTTCGCCCAACTCGCCCTCCGGGTTACTGACGCCGGAGGTGTCCAGAAAAAGAGCCACGTTTGACGACACTTGCGTAAGCACGTATGATGCATGTGCTGTTGCCGTGGTGCAATGCAGTAATCGTTTTCTCTTCGCTTATTACGAATCTGTGCGTACTTTATTTTTGTCTTTTTGCCCTTTTTTTGCTGGGTTTGGGTGAAAATCTGCAGAATTCTGTCGGATGGATTTAAATAAAGAGCTGCATTAGCAAACGCAAAATATATATTAAAAAAAATGCAGCAGAAATCTGCAGAGATTCCCGTGGGAGTTCATTGCATGCAGATTCTGTGTGTGAGCCTGTGACAGTTTAACGATTTTAATTGTTTTTCAGGATTGCAGAATGTCATTAGCATGCAAAGACATAAAAATGGGCATTAGTGGTGGTGCCACAACTAACATATATTACATAAATTATTCATTTGTCATTAAGTTCAAATCAATGAATACACTTTATTTCAAGTTTTTTATTCGAGAGCATGTTAAAGCTTGCATTTAAAGCATGCTATTGTACAGACTGTCAAATTATTATTTAATTGTGACTTTTATGACAGTATTGTATGGACATTCGTAAAGTCTTGATGTTTTTAAATAAATAATAGTTGCATTTAGCAGAACCAAAGACATTGTCAAAGTGGTTAAAATGTCTGGAATGAAATGGCTGTGCTTTCAAGGCAGCAAAAGAATTGTTAAAATGAGGAGAAATATTTTTTTAATATGTAAATATACATTTTTTTCACCAATTCAAATGTAAAAAAATAATCGGTGTTAAATTTTTGATGTGGCGCTTTTCACTGGATCTAAAAAATCAGAGTAGAATAAGAATAATATGAATTTTTTCAGATTTTGTGAACAAATGATTGACGAATAGCAATATTTTGCTGCCTTGCAAACACTAATGAGACGCCATCGTGACACTGGTTGATGTGTTTTCTGTGATCTCTTTATAGTTTGACACAGATGAAGAATTTCGGCACCGATGTGATTCAAGGAGCTTTTCGAGGGCTTTTCTATATGACCAGTCGGCGAGACAGCGAGCTTTGAGCGTAGCAAGTGTCAGCAACAACACTATTGACCGTAAGTCGCCCTAAATGTCAGAAACACTGGTGTTTTTGCTTTGAAAAAAGATTTGGGCAGTGGAATGGGGGAAAAAAGCAAAGTCTCAAAAAGCATTTCTAAAAATATGAGCTTGTTTGTGCAATGGTCTAGTGCATGTACTTATAGAAAAACTATAGAAAGCATCACCAAGGAAACAAAGAAAAACATACAAGAAAGTCGGTGTGTTGTTGTTGTAGGAAATATCGGTAACACAGGATCATTAGTTAACATGAATAAGAAAAAACAAAATACAACATAATTTATTCATATTATTTCATGTTAATTTAAACATTTAATAATGCATTAATAAAATCACAAGTTGCATTTGTTAGTATTAGTTAATGCAATGTTAATTAACATGAACTAACACTGAACGATTGTTTTTATTAACTATCATTAACAAAGGTGACTAAATAATGTAATAAATGTGTTTGTCACTGTTAATACATTAACTTTTAACCTTAATGTGAAGTGCTAGCGGAATATGTTAAATGGTTACATTGTCATGATTGTCGACAGCATTCGTTATTCGCCGCAAGTCTGACGCTGTTCACGTTTTCATTTTCCGCAGCGTCGGAGGTCTGGAAGCAGAAGTGTGTGGAGTGCTGGTTCGAGTTTGCAGAGAATTATCTGATCTGGGATTGCAGTCCCACATGGGTGAAGATAAAGAAAATTGTCCACATGGTTATAATGGACCCCTTCGCAGATCTGTTCATCACGATTTGCATTGTAATAAACACAGTATTCATGGCCATGGAGTATCACCCCATGGACGAGTCGTACATTGCCATGCTTACAACCGCCAATGTGGTAAGAACATTTTAATGAATGGACACAACTGTGAGACTTGTTTTTTTTTTTTATTCCAAAAAGAGCTACTATTTATTAATAAAAATAATCTAGTATATTAGATTTATATAGGAAAGTGTTAAAACAGTATTTTATGAATATAAACCACTTCATTTGTAGTGATGTATTTACATCAAGTCAGTAAATGCACATTACATTAATGATTTTTGCTGCGAATTTAGTAAGCTGTGGTTTTTTTAAAACACTCTTAAGGGGTAGATTTTCAGTTACAGATTACATCTTTTTCTTTTCAGAGGTGGAAATTGATCTATGTTCAAAACAAAGCGTTAAAACAGTGTATTAACTGCGTTTTGTATTTTAATAAGAGTAAAAACCCATTTACTTGAGGTGATGTTTTCTCAGAAATTATGAATAAAAGCCAACCTGCTTATTTAAAGATAGAAAAAACACAATTTAGTGGGTGTCTCTAGTTTTGAAAATTAATAAATAAAGAATTAATAATAATTATTACTATTATTATTATTATGTTGTCCTTTAAAAAGCTTGAATTGCCTCCTTCCATGCAGGTTTTCATAGCCATCTTTACAGCAGAGATGATATTGAAGATCATTGCGTTGGATCCCTATATGTACTTTCAGGAAGGCTGGAATATCTTTGACAGCATCATAGTTACACTGAGTCTTCTGGAACTTTGTTCAACTGGAATCAGTTTTCTTAGGCCATTCAGACTGGTAAGAGGGTCTCATTACACCTAATGGCTCTGTTCTAAAACCTATATAAAGGTGTATAAGAGGCAGCATAGCTGCCCATTCAATGGAGGACTGTTTCCAATGGGACTATATGAATTGCTGTCTTCAAAGTTACCTTGACTTGGCCAAAATCTAAGTCTGTGTCATAAGAAGGCTTGAATTTTCACTTGAACCGCCAACATTTTACTGGATTTACCATAAAAATGATCTTGATTAAAGTTTCTTGAGAGAAAATTCCCCGTTTTGCTTGGTAAATTAAGCATATATTTCAGGAATCTGACATGTTATACTTCAGCTAAACACATTTTAGCCCCATTCTGCTTATTACTTTATATTATTTATATTGAACTAATAGAATTAACATATTGATGTCGTTTAAATTATAGACAGAAAGAGAACATTCAGAAATCATTTTAAAGTGCTGGTACAGTGCTGAAGAAACATTCCTTACATTATGTTACTCTATGTTGAAAACAATATTTTTTGTAGAAACTAATGAGATCTTTCAAATATGACGTTCAAAAGAACAGCATTTATTTAAAATAGAAATGTTTTGTTGCATCACAAGAGTAAACAGCATAGTAAAAATTATATAAATAATACACAATTTTACTGTATTATTATTCAAATGCATGCAAAGGGATTTCTTTCAAAATCTTTGATTAATCTTAAAGAACCCCAAAGTTTGAACAGTACTTTACTTTAACAGTACTTTACACTAAATAATAAAATAAAACAAAAATAAACTAAAACCAATATTTAGAGAAACCAAAATTTGAACATATAAGTGATATTTGCTGAAGACTATATTTAACAGTGCTATTTAAAATAAAATAATACTTAAAAAAAATCACTTTAAATCAGCATTAGATAACTTAATAACTATAGTAAATTTGCATATTAACAGATTCTAATAAATGGAAAAATATATATGTATATAATGTGCATCCCTGCTTGCCCATACTAACCTTTTATGGCCTTTTTTTCACAGCTGAGAGTCTTCAAACTAGCTAAGTCCTGGCCGACTCTGAACATGCTGATCAAGATCATTGGCAACTCGCTAGGTGCCTTGAGCAACCTGACGCTTGTTCTAGCCATCATCGTCTTCATCTTCGCGGTGGTGGGCATGCAGCTGTTTGGGAAGAACTACAAAGACTGTGTATGTAAGATTGATGATGATTGCATTCTTCCTCGCTGGCACATGAACGATTTCTTCCACTCGTTCCTGATCGTCTTCAGGGTGCTATGTGGAGAGTGGATAGAGACCATGTGGGACTGCATGGAAGTGTCAGGACAGACCTTGTGCTTGATTGTGTTCATGATGGTCATGGTGATCGGGAATCTAGTGGTACGTATAGTTACTTATAATAAATAAACGCAAAAAAAATCTGAATTGTGCCAACCTGTAGTTGGTTTCTTCCCAATTTTGCAGGTTTTGAACCTGTTCCTCGCTCTGCTGCTCAGCTCGTTCAGTGCAGACAACCTCGCGGTCCCCGGAGAAGATGCTGAAAAGAACAACCTGCAGATAGCGGTTGGTCGAATCAAGAAGGGTTTCGCTGTAGTTAAGGCCTGCCTTCACAATTTCTTCTGGAGTGGTTGTATAAGAAAGAGGAAGCAGAAAAAGAAAACCGTAGATGGGAACATAATCTTGAGGAACTGCAAGGGAATAAATGATAGCTCCAACCACACCACACTAGAACTGGGTAAAACCACTGGATGCACGGGCATGGATAGTGACACAGAAGACTTTATCAGCAACCCAAGCTTGACAGTCAGTGTCCCGATTGCTGTCGAGGAGTCTGACTTTGAGTGCCTCAACACTGAGGATTTCAGTAGCCTTTCTTCAGACCTAGACGATAAAGAGGTAAGTTGTTTTCAGTGTTTTGCAAATAGAGCAACGTTTTTCGCAAATGTGTATTTTTATTGTTATTGTTAATCACTAATTTCCTTTCATAAATCTACACTAGGTGTAAAACGATTGTTTAAAATGGTCAGAATTTTTAAACATTGATACATTACATAATTAGTTGTTGTTTTTTTTTATCAATAAATGGCATGGTTTTGCATCCCTTCTTTATGAATATTTCCTCAGTATAGAATGTTATTAGGGTTTAGAAGAGCTTGTATTTGGGGAAAGAAGTGAGATACCAAGTTGTAGTGCACTGAAATAATTGAATAAATAATGGAATATTGTTCATTGGAACTAAGTGAGCATCTGACATGGCACTTGCATGTGACTGAAAAGACTCCAAATGGTTTTTGTAGTGATCTGATCTCAGTGCATCTTGGGTGCATTTACTCCTGGCTTTTGATGTGGTCAAGTGTAATCCGATCGTGATCCGATCATTGAAAATGCATTAATACCACAAGAAGGGGACCCTAAAGTCTCTTTGACATCAGACAAGTGGTTTTCCAACACCACTTTCACAAGCGCACACCCAAGCCCTCTTCAAATGGTGGTTACGTCAATTATATTTGCAGTATGCAAGCATTCATCCGAACTTGTGGAAGCAAACTAGTATTATTAACTTATATAATTTGCATCGTTACATGTTCCAGGCTGGTATATTTAATTTGTGTTGGCTTAAGGTCCTAGCGCATGTCTAAAAACCTGAGGAACAGTGCAAAAAAAACAGTGTCTTTTGGTGAGTCAACTACAACAAAGTCATTTGGGGTAGTTAGTGTCAGGTATACGGTGCCAAAAATGAAACCTTTTCTGTAGTGTCACTGAATTTCAGTTTTTTTCCGGTGGGAGTAAGTGCATTTTGGATTACATCAACTTGTAGCTTGACCCATTATGGAAGAGAAGTCAGGGAATATCCGTCTTCAGATCACATTATCTGCCATTTAAGTGCTGAGTGTGAATGTTAGCCTCGTGATGACATGCTCGCTTGCTTTCTGCTGGGAAACGAGGACGTGGCGGTCTGTGGTTTTGGCATACACTGGTCAACATTTCAAAGGGGATAAAAACTTTTCATCAAGGTTGTCCTAAAACCACAATGTGTTTCTGTCACAATTCGTGTGTAACACGTAATTCTGCTATCAGTCAGTGTTGTCATTATTGAAATGTCATCCTTAATGGCTTTTGATGGTCTTCAGACACCATTGTTTGTCATTAGGTACCAATTGACCTGTCACATTTGTCTGTAATTGGGAATTGCTCTTCATTTAAAGGCTCTGAAAGCTTCACTTAAGGTCAGAATGCATAGAAAATGCTACAGTTAGTGATTTATAGTTTTCAGGTGATGTCATACCTTTATAGAAACTCATGTTTGCGGATAAAACGAAGCTTTGCACCACTGACCACCAATCATTTTTATGCAGTTTTCATTAAGTAGTAATGTAGCAAACACCTTATTGATGTATATTTTTTACAGGCAAGCAAATGAAGCCAGAATATAAACGCAACTTGCAGTTAAGCTGCTTTACTGTGTAAACTATGCATCATTAATGCACATATGACTGAATTTGATATTTTTGGCATTTTAAGTGTTCCTGCAATGTTTTGTCACACTGTTAAATGATTGAAACAATTTTGCAACTTGCCAAAAAAAATATTTTATTAAGAGTTGATCTAAGTATTTGCGGCCGTGAAACAGATGGAAAATTGACACACTTTTGCTGTAGTTCTATGGTCTTCGAACCTGTCACGTGACTGAAAAAAAAAGAGGGAGACTCGACATGGCATGAAGTTTAAGACACAGTGGGGATGTCTCAAAGTGTCATTTCCAGAGCCTGGAACAGATTCAGAAGATCTCGTAGTGTGAGTAGAAAGCATGGTGGAGTCAGACAAAGGGTCACAATGCAAAATCAAGAACAATATTTGATCCTGCATGCCCACAGGAATAGTTTCATGCCTGCAACATTACTTTCATGATGCAACAGAGGTGCGAGTTTCCATTCAGACTGTGTGAAGACGACTTTATGTAGTTTGCTTGAGAGCCGGAAGACCAGCTGTGAGGGTGCCTCTGTCCAGAGCACACAGTGAATAAGTGGAGTACAGTGCCCTTCACAAATGAGTCCTGATTCTGTGTGAACTTGCTAGACAGTCGTAAGAGGGTTTGGCATTCTAGGGAGAGAGCTCATCATCATCGACATCAATTGCAGTCTGACAGGCCAAAGATATGGTGATGAAATCCTGACTCTAGCTGTGCAATTGCATGCTGGTGCAATGTGGCCAGATTTCATGCTAGTGGCTCACATCGAACAAGGCTTGTGACGGTTGCTCGGAGGACAAGGGCATCTCAAGGATGGTGTGGCCAGCCAGGTCACCCTACTTCCACCCCATTGAACACATTTGAGAGCAGTTACGGACAATAGTGTAAGTACGCCAGCTCTCTCCAGGAAACTGTGTGGAGTTGCAAACAGCATTGCTGGAGAAATAGCAAGCCATCCCCTAACAGAATATCCAGAACCTCATCTCAAGCATGCACAGGCGATGTGAGGCTGTGGTCAGTGTCAGAGGTGGTAATGCTGACTGCTGAGATGTTTTTCTCAGTACATAACTTTGTTTGTTGCATTTGTTAAACAATGCTCAGATTTTCGATTGATGTGCAATAACATCTTGTTTTGTTAAACTTAAAAATACTTTTTGGCTTCAAGTTTTGACACTTCATACAGTGATTACAGTTCATTACTGTACAGTATCCTTTTTTGCCATTGCAATTTTCCTGGCTTCTTGAAGCTCTCCAAAGGCACTACACTGCTAAACAACCAATAGTTTTTTGATGCACACTTGTCTTCACAAATGTGTGACAAGCCACTTCACACCTTCCGACAAACAATCATGTCTGGGCACCATCAAAAGTGATAAGGCATGGAATTCTATTGATGACAACATTGATTAATAGCAGACTTACATGTTACACAAACATTTTTAACAATACCCTTTCTTGTCTTTGGACAACTTTTTTGATCCTCTCTTTTGATACACTGGCCTTTTGTATACCAATCTATTTGAAGCTGTTATAAATTGTATATTGCTTTAGTTTTGTGAATGGTGATTGTTTGAAACTCATAAATCCTATATACTGTAGGCATTAGGCGGCATTTTAAAGAATTTTATTTTACCATGTGCATACTATAATTCAGCACATTAGTGAATTGGTGCCATCAGAATAAGAGTCTAAACATTTTGTGAAGTGCATGTACCCTCATAGCATTTCAAATTGATAAAATGCACTGTAACCCTGATAACTTTGTCTACATGAGAGAGTGAATGGCATGTATCGGCTGACTTGTTCATCATTGTACAAACGTGAAAGAAGGAGCTGTAACATTGCTGCTGGGACTAATGACTTGTAGAACATAACAGAATACATCAAATGACTAAATTATGATATATGCTTGGGTGGATGCTAGGGTCTTATTTTCTCATATTGCAACATGTAGCCTTTTGTTAATTAACCTTACACATAGTGCTCGTCTAATTGGAGTTAAGCTAGTCGGCGTTGGTAGCCAAGGTTCACATAGGCATAGGCCACTAGTGTTAAGTCGCTCGACATTGGTAGCTCAGGCTCACATGTATATTCATCTTTATGTGTGTGGGTATGCTCACTGCAGAAATTATTCATATTGTATCGTCCCTTCATGTCTCCTGCATTGTTGGGGGTTATGTCATGTATGTTATATTTGCAGCAGCAGGATTTCTTACATGTTCAGCAGCAGCGTGTTGTGGAGGTATTGGCAGTAGCAAGTCTCGGTACTAGCGTAGCACGTCTATTCTGCCACTAAATACATTAACATTGTCATGTACGTTACCATGCTAATCTCTGAGAGTTGTCATGACAGAATTATGGATTATGAAAGCGCTGTTATGGATTATGAATGCAACAGTTTAAAAAGCATTGCTGAGCAAGTATATATATATATATATATATGAGATTGCATTTTCAAATAGCATGATAATGAAGGCAACAGACAGCAAGACTGTTTTGGACCAGAGCCATGATCTCTGATTGATCGCCTCTTAGACATCAACACACGATTCTGTATTATTGCTCCTATTGATTTATCCATCACTCTGACCAATCTTTTTACCTCCAGTCAAAACTGTGAGTGGTTCTTCCTTCTTGCCTGTCTCACATCTTTAACATGATTTTTCTTTGCAGCATATCTAAGATGCTCTCAAGGTTTACAATGAGAGGAGACCTGTAAGATTTTTTTTTTATATGCATCCCAACTTACCATGAAGATGCCCTTTACCATGCATGTTTCTATCTAATGGATTGTTTGCGCACTTCAAATCCTGCCATAACACTAATAACATTTTTTTCATCTTCAGTCATAGATAATGGCGTTAGCGTCTCTTTCAAGCGTTGAGCTGGTTTGAGGTCTCTCTGCAAATGCATAAACAGCTATACAGAGCTGACAATCAAGAAACGGTTCTGATTCAGAATAAAATGAATTGTACAAGCCTAATAAAAGATCACAGAGTGTTTGACATCAGTGGATTGATTGAAGGTTTTGTCTGAAAGCAACTTTACAAGTACAGTAAACTGTAGAGCATTGTGTTAGCAATGCCAATGTCTGATAAATCTGATAAAATGCATACCTTCAATTCAATGTAATTTGCTTTAGAGAAAAATATATGCCAAATTCATAAATGCTCTAACTGCCCAAAGTAATCACCATTATCTGGGAATTCCATGTATTTTACCGTTACATACTACTGTAGATATCCAAACCAATGGCATTATTGCACTGATTGTCAAAATGACATTAGATGGAAAAGGTCTGGGACTCGAGCCATCTTGGTTGCATAATAATATCATCATAACATGCTTGCATCATTCAACAGGTTGCATTAGCTGAAAATCTACTTGATGGTTTTTGCTTAGCAAACTTCACCATGTACCTACTGTAATGCAGCAATTAAAGAAAATAAAACTGGCTGAAAAAAGCTCTAACGTGCATGTGCTAAAGACATGTTGAGTATCAATGCAATACCAAATTTTGTATTTTAAATTATGTGTGTATATATATATATATATATATATATATATATATATATATATATATATATATATATATATATATATATATTTTTTTTTTATTAAGCTGAGTGTTGGTTATTATATTTAAAAATAAATAGTAATTAAATGTAAGTTCGGCAGTGTTAATTGTAATCTTATAGTAAAGTAAAATGGCTCCCTAATGTTTAAATAGCATAAGCTGAGGTACAGGAAGTGTACCAAACTGTCGTGTAGTAGATGAAGGGTTTTAAGCACACGGGATACACACCGAGCAAACCTTACTTCTCAGACTTTGCACAGTGACTCAGCTGAAACGACTGACTTCAGAAACCCTGTGCACGTGTATCATCTCCTCAGTGTCGCCATAGTAACGTGACGACGTGTCTGCGCTGTTCTTGCAGAAGCTGTCCGACGTGGATCCCAGCTCTTCTGAGGGCAGCACCGTGGACCTCAGACACTTCGGTAAAGATGGAGAAGATGCTTTGGACTCTGAACTCGAGGAATCCATGGATCCAGAAGCCTGTTTCACACCAGGTGGTGCTGCTAACAGTTTAACTACTTAAAGCCAATTTAAAATTTTAAGGCAAAGGTTTTTGAGTTTTCGCAACTTGGAATAAGTTGCTGTGGAAGCTGGTTGCCTTAAATTTTTAAGTTGGCTCAACTTTTTTTTTTTTACTCTGTGGGAAGTACCATGCTAATTACAGTGGGCCCAAAAAAACATTTGGTCAAGCTTAAAAGTTCTGATGGGAAAATTTTTGTCTGTACACCACTCAAAGTAAAGAATGGAGTCACTTTTAATAGCGTTTGAATTGTATTGTTGTGTTTTAATACAAGTTTCATCTCCGTTTTTATCATTGCTTTTTGCTATTGAATACATTGTATGTTTAGTTATAGTAAAAATAGTTTTTCTTGCATGGGTTTATTACACGTTTTGGCACATAATTCAGGCTTTAAAAAAAGTCTAACCCCCAGTTTCAAGCCTAGTCCTAGACTAAAATGTACATCTCAGCTGTTTCAGCTGTTATAAACTTGCACAGATTGATTTTAAAATATATCAGTGCTTTGTTTTGTCTCAAGATGCACCCCGATAATGTTTTTTTTCCAGTAATGTTTATAAAAATGATCACTTATATTCAATAGCACTGGATAACAGAGTGGTGTTTTGTTTTTTTCAGGAAAAACCTTTCACAAAATGAATATTAAACAGTTCTTAAGCTGAAAATGAACTACTTTGTTTGCTTCAAGGCAACTGACTTTGCACACCCACCGCTTTAAAATAATTAGATAAACGTATCTGGAAAAATGAAACATTAAGATAATAGTTTACCAAAAATTGCTGAAAATGTATTCATCTTCAGGCCCTCCAAGATATAGATGAATTTGTTTCTGGTTCATTTACGTATTTAGAGAAATGTAGCTTTACATCACTTGCTCACCAATGGATGCTCAGCAGTGAATGGGTGCCGTCAGAACGGGAGTCCAAACAGCTGATATAAACATCGCAATAATCCACAGCACTCCGGTCAATCAGTTAATGTTTTGTGATGCATGTTTGCATTTTGTTGCAAACTATTGCTTTTTTATGGCCAAAATCATAATCCATAATAACGTGAAAAAGTCTAACCCATTTTGCCCTCGTAATTATACTTCCCCGCCAACTTATTCGTATCTATATCCGTGCTTTGTTTTTTCAGGCTGTGTCACAAAGTTCCCGTGCTGCCAGGTGGACGCTGAAAAGGGCATGTGGAAGAAATGGTGGCTGCTGAGACAGACGTGCTATAACATAGTGGAGCACAGCTGGTTTGAGACCTTCATTGTCTTCATGATTCTGCTTAGCAGTGGCGCTCTGGTGAGAGAAATGCATGGTTTATCAGTGTGTCACAGGGTGAAGCCCCGACCCGATGTGAACATCTCGCACACGGCATGCACAAATACTGCTGTTTTAAACGTTAGGGGCATCTCAAATCAGGCTTGATTCTAATCCTTCGTATCTTTACATCTCCAACATTTTTCAGGCATTTGAGGACATTTACCTTGAATCAAGGAAAACCGCGAAGACCATACTGGAATTCGCTGATAAAGTTTTCACCTACATCTTCATTCTTGAGATGCTGCTGAAATGGGTCGCGTATGGTTTCGCCAAATACTTCACCAATCTCTGGTGCTGGCTGGATTTCATTATCGTTGATGTAGGTTCATCTTTTGATAAAGTGTTGTATGTGCTGCACAAGATTACAGCTACAGTTGTGGTCTTAAGTTTAAATACACCTCGCAGAATCTGCTAAATGCTTGTAATGTAAGCATACAGATGTTACAATCAGTCAACAAGAAAAAATGTAAAATGTATATATAAATAGGGCCCGATTCAAAAATTCCTATATGCTTGATACTTGTATGATTTGCGATAGCTGTGTTGTTTTTTATGAGCAGGTACGCTGACCGCTCTTCTTCAGAAAATTCCTATAGGGCCTCCAAGATCTTCTGCAGGGCGCTGAAATTTTATTAGAATTTTCTTAAAATGTTGTTTTTAATGAGATAATCGTATTTCTATTCCGGTTTGTAGCAAATAGTGGATGTCATCATTTGTTTTCGTAATAGATTTATTGAAGCATACATTAAATATTAAAAAGCAGGTTAAGAATAAGCAATTGCTGATTCTGCAAAGTGTTTATAAAACCAAATACTGAAAATCATTTATTTACATTTTTTTCAAAGCTGTATGACTGACAGGATGCTATTTATCACAGTAGAGTTTAGATTCTATTATAGATGTATTAATAGTATTTACCTATAGAGTATTATAGTTTTATTAATATATATATATAAATATATATAATATTATGTATATATATATATACACACAATATATATTATATAATATATATATATATATATATATATATATATATATATATATATATACACACAATATATATTATATTAATATATATATATATATATATATATATATATATAATATTATGTATATATATATATATATATACACACAATATATATTATATTATATATATATATATATATATATATATATATATATATATACACACACAATATTTTTATAGATTGTACATCAAGTAAAAATTATACATTTTCCCTTGACCAAAGCTGAAAAGTATTATTATAAAAATAATAATATTCATATATTTTATTATACAAATATAACATATCATAATTTGGCTGCTGCTCTGATGGCTTTCGTGTGTGTTGTGCATGTGGGGGGTTTGGGACTTTTTGATAAGTTGCGAGAGTGAACTGGACATTTGTGCATGTGAAAGGCCATTTCCCAGAAGAACCCGCAGAGAATTTAAGATTGGAGCAGGAAGGAAGAGAATCGTGGCTGCTTTTCTCCTAATGAGCTCTGTTGATGTGTCTAGGTCTCTCTGATCAGCCTGGTGGCCAACGCCCTGGATTATTCAGAGCTGGGCGCCATTAAATCTCTCCGAACCCTGAGAGCCTTTCGACCGCTCCGAGCTCTCTCACGCTTTGAGGGAATGAGGGTAAAATCTCTTAATGTGGACTATTAATTCATTCACATACTGCGTATAAAATTCCTAAATTAAATGGACACATATGATAAAATTGCATTACATTTATAAATTGTATTTTTATCGAGGACTTATATATAGAGGACTTCATTCAAAGAAACAGACCTGTTTTATTTGGCCTTTTCACATCTTTCTGTGTCAATGGTTATCTTGGTTAGTATTTGATCCTGGTTGGTCAGGATTTGAGGTTTCACACTGCCATTGTAAGTGTTTTTTATTAGAGAAACGTTTGATTCAGTTTAATTTGATAATGATTTTTTGTCAATCACGTACAGTGTATGTCTCAAGGACAAAATGCACACTACTGTAATAGTATATAACTTCACTGTAATATTATAATAAGTGATTTGGGAGTCTGAGAGTGTTTTGGGGGTCTAGAGAAGTTTTGACGTGTCCTGATATTTGTGCTTTTCTCAGTTGCTTGTTAACATATCAATGGATAAATATATAAAAGTCTAATAACACTGTAATCAGCGCAAACTGGGCTGTTATTGTATGTAAGCAGCATATATGTACACGATCATTTATGTGTGGTTAGCGAAAAAAGAAAATTTGAAGTTATTATAATAGATCAATTCAAAAAACAACGTGCCACGCATTGACCTTTGAGGGTAAAGTTGCACATAAGGCTGTTCTTATAAAAAGTACTAAAGGCCTATAATAAGTTTTTTAAAGAGTTGATATCATAACTTGTTTTCATGATAGATTTAGCATACATTAAATATTAAAAAACATTGATATATAGGCTCATATAGTGTGTATGTTTAGCGTAATGCATTTTTTACTACAGTATAAAAACTGAATGCCTTTTTTTATTCATGCATCATCTGAAAACAAACCCATTCCTTGGATTTAAGAATCGATTTTGTTCATCAAAATAAGATTCCGTTCAAATCAATCCAGATCCATATTTTCATCAGGCCTAATTTTTTATATTTATCACATTTAAATCTGGTGATTTAGTCTATATTACAAATATCTGGTTCAGCGTTTTTCGTAAAAGACAAAAACAGAATGAAAACGCAGCACTTTAAGAAAAGTACTGTCCGTTACTCTCTAGATCAGGTTGCCAATTCTCCTTTAAATATTGATCTTTAATAAAAGTTTGGTAAAAGCATTAAAATAATCTCAATAAAGACTCAAGATGACGTTAACCCAAGGTTTATTGCAGTGTGAAAAGCCCCTTTTAGTAGTTTTGTGTTGGGTTTTCAGGCTGTGAATGAAGTCCTCTGAGCAGATCATTAATTAAAGTCAACATGAATCATATATAAGACACGCAGTGAGTTTATCTATCAGAAATTGATTGCATCATTACGAAGTGGGTGTTGAATATTAAAATAGTTATTTGTAGTCACGTAGATTTAATGTAATTTGAAAAGATTTGAAACATCATTATTTAGTACAGGGTTGCCCAAACTTTGTCTCTAATAATCAATTAAATTAATAAATAATTAAAGGGTCATCATTCACTCATCCTTAAGTTGTTCAAAACTGTATGTAGCTGTAAAAGAAGATATTTTTTGTGATTAAACAGTTGACGGTGGCCATTGACCTCCATAGCACCGAAAACCGAAAAAAAAATCAGTTTTTTCGATAGCAACATTTTTCGAAATATCTTATTTTCTGTTCAAATTCAAACAACTCGAGGCATGAGTAAATGACGTAATGACATTTTAGGTGAACGAAATGAAACACAAGAAATATTTCATCTTTACTCAGGCGTTTTAGATCGAATTGGCAAAAATGTAAACGTAAACAAGTAAGCGAATGGGGTTCAAATGGATTTCATGTTGACTTTAAGAGTGCAGAGAGAAACGCGTTCCTGTCGTACAGTAGATCGTGACTGTTTTTCTTCCTCGGCCTTCCCTCTCCCCGTTCCAGCTAAATGTGTGTCACAGCATGAGTCCCCAATAAACCTGACCAGTCAACAAGACAGGCAGCAACCCCCAGATACCAAGATGGATTTGTGTACGATTTTCAATTAACGTGACCTCGTCCCAAAATGCAACGGACAAAACCGGCTTGCTGGCTTTCAAAGCGTTGAAAATCGACTGTGACGTAACCCCGCGCCCGGTTATCGTTTGTGGTGTTTTACTAAACGGTTAGAAGCTGTGAATCGCGAGCGACGGCGGGGAGCATTGACGCGCTGCTTTATGTAACAAGCTCCGGGGTGGGGGTCGATAGTGCCGTTATTGACCAAACGCTTGTGTACGTTCTCCACACGAATGCGATGTTGCGATGACTTCCCCTCACGTGGCAATCACTGATCTCTCCTCTGTTTGTATCGACAGCGTCTAGAAGCGCGCCGTGCGTCCGGATGTGCCATTGCTGCTGAGTGCCTTTAACGTGTGCTTTCATTTCTTTTTGTGTTTGTTCATTTACAGTAGGCGTTAATACCGTGGCTTCACCGTACTTCCTAAAGGTCATGCTTTTTTTAATGTCGAGCTTGTGCGTCAGTCAGAACTGAATTGTGAAGCGTTTAAGCGTTTCGTTTCCTGAATACGAATTGAGGTAGCAGACAGTTCATTTATAAATCTATTAATTCTGTCAAACGATTAATCGCATCCAAAATAAATGTTATTATTAACATAACATATCTGTGTGTAGTGCGTATATTTATTTTTGATATGTAAATATACACGCATGCATTTATATTTTATATCTGTATAAATACAGTTTAAAATATATGTCACATACTTTTTTTTAAATATGTACATGCATGGATTTGTATTTATATACGCACAATAAATATACACAATACACACACATGCTATGTAAACTTGTTTTGGATGTAATTAATCACACTTAATTGTTTGACAGCAATAAAATAGTAAAATAAATATAAATAATAAATTTAAATCTGAAATAAAATCTACAAATAAATTACATAATTATTAACTCATATGTGTGTGTGTATATATATATATATATATATATATATATATATATATATATATATAAAATTATTAATTATATATAATTTCTCTTTTTGTAGATATATATGTAACATTTTTCACATTTTATACATTTATATAATTTATATATCTGCCGTCTAATGTCTTTAAATTGCTCCAAAGCAACAAATCCAGCTGATTTTTTCAATTCTGAAATTCGCACAATCATCCAAACTGCAAAACACAAAACTAGAGTGTGCACAGAACTTTCCCGCTCCATTCCTCTTTCTTTTCCCCCAGCTTCTCCCCTCGATGGTTATTGTCATTGCCGGTAATGACGTGTCCTCCTGCCATTGTTACTGCCAACCATTACAGTTTCTCATTACACTCAATGTGTTTTCCTCTCTTTACCACAAGTCAAGAGAATAAAAAACAGATGCGCTTAGTTTCAGTCGTGTATTGGGCTCATAATAGAGCAATGATACGTGATATCAATATCGGTGATTTTACTAAATTCAAACAATCAACCGTTACTTTTAAAAAAATTCAAAACGCTGAATATAAAATACGATAAAAGATTAGCCGAAAATATTCAAAGCTTGTGTTCCACATTGTCTGTCACTAGATAACCATAATAAAAATACTATTTTTACAATATGACACCAATATAAGAAGCGTTTTTGTGGCAATTGAATGAGCTGTAAAACGTTTTTTTTGTGACCATTGCGCAGTATTCATGACGTTTGTGACGTTTCTGTCGATGCAGGTGGTTGTGAACGCTCTTCTGGGAGCCATCCCCTCCATCATGAACGTCCTGCTGGTCTGCCTCATCTTCTGGCTCATTTTTAGCATCGTGGGTGTCAACTACTTTGCGGGAAAGTTTTACGAATGTATAAACAAAACCACAGAAAAGCGATCGCTTTCCCCACAAATCCGTAATAAATCGGATTGTCTAAACTCCGATGAACTCGAGTGGAGAAATGTGAAGATTAACTTTGACAATGTAGGAAATGGATACCTGGCCCTGCTACAAGTGGTAAGCTCACCGAAACATTTAATGGCCAATGAATTTAGTTTTTAATTTTTATTGTATTATTTCAATCTTGAACGTAGAACATGTATAATGTTTCATCATAAGACAACATTTTTAACATCAATGGAAAATCTTTTTCTTTTTTAAAATCTCCATTTGTTGTAATATTATTAACATTAATCATCGAACATTATTTATATTATTTTTGACATTATGCATTTAAAATTTAAAGTACATCAGATCTTACCATATTTAAAGGGGTCATATGACAATGCTAAAAAGAACAATATTTTGCATATTTGATTTTTTAAAACTGTTTAAGGTTCAAAAAGCACATTACTCTTCACTAGTGTTCCAATGACAATTAATTTCATTCAAAATAAAAGTTTTAGTTTACATAATATATGTGTTTTTGCTGTGTATATTTATATGTGTATAAAATATTTACATGCATTTAATATATATTATATAAAAATATATTTCATATATAAACATAACATATTTGTATGAAATATATGCATGCATGTGTAGTTATATAAATATAATGCATATACATAGTACACACACATATGTCATGTGACCAAAAAATTTATTTTTTGACTACTTTTCACATACTGTACATGATTGTTGCTCCTCTATGCCCCGCCTTTCTCAAATGCAATTACGTTGTTCATAAAAACTATTACAGAAAACGAGATAATCAGCCTGGAGATGAAATTGTTTTAAAACATTGCATCTATTCACTAATGGCTTGGGACACTCCAAAGACAGGACAACTGCAAACACAAAACAAATTGCATCATATGACCCAATTAAATGCTTTTACAGTAAAATCTAAATATTATTTACCATGCAAAATAAATTCAGAATGCAATAATATTGGTCCTAAAAAGTAAAATATGATTTCTTTATTTCGTCAAGGCCACTTTTAAAGGGTGGACGCACATTATGTATGCAGCGGTAGACTCTCGCGGTGTAAGTATTTTTTAATTTTTCATTTTATAGCTTCAATAATATTTAATTCAAACTATGATTATGGCTTATAATCGAACCATACTGGTGCATGTTGCCCACCAGGTAGATGAACAGCCAGAGTATGAGGTGAATCTGTATATGTACCTCTATTTTGTCATCTTCATCATCCTTGGGGCTTTTTTCACATTAAATCTCTTCATTGGCGTCATCATTGACAACTTCAATCAGCAGAAGAAAAAGATAAGTATCTATATACTTAAAAACCTAACAACAAAGCCAGCTGTTTCTGATTTTGGATGTTTCTTTTTAATGCTATTTTCCTGCAAATAAAAAAAATAACAAATGATTTTGATATATAGGTAGTTTACAAAACATTTGGAAAAATTTGACATTTTTTTGTAACACCATAGGACACACTGAAACATCAACTACTCATATATATGTATGTGTGTGTGTGTGTGTGTGTGTGTGTGTGTGTGTGTGGTGAGTATGCATTACTAAGAATTCCATTTGGACAATTTTAAAGGTGTTTTTATCAGTATTTAGATTTTTTTTGCACCCTCAGATTCCAAATTTCGAAAAAAAAAAAAAAAAAAAAAAAAAAAAAAGGTTGTATCTCGGCCAAATATTGTGTATATAAGTGTGTGTGTACTTAACGGATGCTCTACAACGATACACCTTTACAAAGTACGCTTTTTGGATGATAAAATCAGAGCTGGTTCAGTCCCAAAATGATCTTTCTGTCTTTTCTGTCTTTACTTTGGAGGTCAGGATATTTTCATGACAGAAGAGCAGAAGAAATACTACAATGCTATGAAAAAGCTTGGCTCAAAGAAACCTCAAAAACCCATCCCAAGGCCAAAAGTAAGTGTTTCTTTGAAAAACTGTTCATTTGTCTATGAAATGCAAAATGAGGCAGAATGTCTAAGCTCATCTTTTTCCCATACATCTAAAGTGTATGGTCATTTTTCAATATATATATATATATATATATATAGACTGCTGTTAATATTTCCTGATAAAAATACCACTTCTTTTGTTACATGGAATAGAGAAACGAGAAACATTCTGCTTCACAGGAAATATAAAACTTCTTCATCTTTTCATGCATAAACTCTCATTTATTTCAGAACAAGATTCAAGGATTCTTCTTTGACCTCGTAACCAATCAGGCCTTTGACATTTTCATTATGGCCCTTATCTGGCTAAATATGGTCACTATGATGGTGGAGACGGAAGATCAGTCCAAAGAAATGACCAAAGTGCTGTCCTGGATCAATCTTGTTTTCATTGTGCTCTTCACCAGTGAATGTCTGCTGAAGATGGTCGCGTTACGGCAGTACTTCTTCACCATCGGCTGGAATGTATTCGACTTTATCGTTGTCATCCTGTCTATAGTTGGTAAGATCTGCAATGTGATGGGGAATGTACCCTTTACTAAACAACTGTTTTATCACCCCCTCCGGTTTTTCGCAGTTGCGTAGTCAACGAATGCAATGCAAAATCAACAAACTAATCGCAAAAAGTGCAACACTTCTTAGTTATTGACAGATTAGGGTGATAAAGAACAATGAATGAAGGATAAAATCAAGCGAGATGTGTGCTTCATTAGTACACAATATAACTGCAGAAGTTTTAAACAGGAAAAATATCGAAACTCCGGTCATTTTGTAACGCGATGCTACTGGTCTAATTGGATTCAATGATCTATGCTAAGCTATGCTAAAAATGCTATCGCCAGACCTGGAGATCGGCTGAATGGATGAAAAATGGTAACACTCAACTTCTTAAAACTGGGGTAGTTAGAAAATGAGCCCATTTCCAAAAAAAGTGGAGTGTTTCTTTAAACTTGTGACAATACAAGCAATCAAGTAAAATTCTGACATTTTGATCACACAAATAGTTCTCTAAACTGAAAGTTTCTAACTTGTCACTTAATATTTGTAACATAAATAAATCCTGTTTAAAGTTTAAGTGGAAGAATTTGGTAAACATTCTGTAATTCTTTTTTTCTTTAAATGTAAAACTATTGTATATGTATCCTAAAAAAAATATATTTAGTTTGTAAATCGTATTTTAAATGACAAAAATAATTTGAAAATATCTTGTTTAAAAGTGTGTCAGTAATTAGAACGCAATAATGAATAAGCTTTCTGGGGTTTTTTTTCATTTTATTTGTTTTTGAATTTTATATATGTAATTTTCAGCAAAATTTGGAAATTAACATCGCGTTATCAGTAATTTTGCTTAATCTTCTTAATCTAGACAGCACTGTTTCAACATTTGTTGTCGTTGCAGGCATGTTCCTGGCAGAAGTCATTAAAAAGTACTTCGTCTCGCCCACCTTGTTTCGCGTCATTCGCCTCGCCCGGATCGGCCGTGTGTTACGACTAATCCGAGGCGCCAAGGGAATACGAACCCTTCTGTTTGCGTTGATGATGTCACTTCCTGCCCTTTTCAACATCGGACTTCTTCTCTTCCTTGTCATGTTCATCTATGCCATCTTCGGCATGTCCAACTTCGCCTACGTCAAAAAGTCGAATGGCATCGACGACATGTTCAACTTCGAGACGTTTGGCAACAGCATGTTGTGTTTGTTTCAGATCACCACCTCGGCAGGCTGGGACGGCCTGCTGGCACCCATGCTAAATACCAACGGATCCACTTGCGACCCGAATAAAACCTTCCCCGGCAGCCAGGCCAAAGGCGACTGCGGGAACCCTCCCATCGGGATTTTCTTCTTCGTCAGCTACATCATCATATGCTTCCTGATCGTGGTGAACATGTACATCGCCGTCATCCTGGAGAACTTCAGCGTGGCCACCGAGGAAAGCGCAGAGCCTCTGAGCGAAGATGACTTCGATAGGTTTTACGAGGTTTGGGAGAAGTTTGACCCCAACGCCACGCAGTTCATGGATTACGACAAGTTGTCGGACTTCGCCAATTCTCTGGATCCGCCCCTGCGCTTACCCAAGCCCAACCGCCTGCAGCTGATCTCCATGGATCTGCCGATGGTGAGCGGCGAACGCATCCACTGCCTGGATATCTTGTTCGCGTTCACCAAACGGGTTCTCGGGGAAGGCGGCGAGATGGACATCCTTCGCGGGCAAATGGAAGACCGCTTCATGGCCTCCAACCCCTCAAAGTCCTCTTACGAGCCCATCACCACAACCCTGCGCAGGAAGCATGAAGACATGTCTGCTGCAATCATCCAGAGAGCCTTCAGGAACCACATGGTCCGACATAGTACAAAGAAGGTCCGTAATGTCCACAGAGAGAAAAGGCAGCAAAACGGGAAGGTCCCGAGCAAAGAGTCTGTTAACAATGACAAGTGCGATAATAACAGCGCTTCGGAAATCTCGGACGCGACTCCCTCCACGTCCTCTCCGCTGTCGTATGACAGCTTGATTCAGAACGCCACAAACAAATACAAGAAGGACAAACATGAGAAGGAAGTGGAAGACAAAGGTAATAGCGTTTAGAGTAGCGTTGCGAACAATTGTTTACAACTTTTACTTCAAGTTATTCGTCAGGGTCAGGTGACCTTGTCTGTTCGATGTGGATGTCTATGCCATACTGCCTGAGCATACTTGAACTTTGTGCCTATTCTGGAGCAGCGATTGACACAAGTTAGGCGGTGAAGCTGCTACGCCTAACCCGTTTCACTCGCTGGCGAAAATGGCGATGGACCAAATGTCGTTGTTTTGTCTAAGCGCTGCGATCTGATGTGTTTTCTTTGCGTGGCGTTCAGCAGGTTTGTGTGTCCAGCGTCTTGTATTTATAGGTGAAGTGTGTGATTCTTCTGGCACTAGTGGCACTAAACCTTACTAATATAGTGTGCGGTTAAAGCATATATATAATATAGATAATATATTTAAAATCATTGTTCGGCAAGGGCACTGTTTAATTTAGAAAAAGACATTTATGGTGTCATTGCAAATAAATTCTGTTCTTTTGAAATTCTTGAGAATCCTTAAAAATAATGTAGGTTTCAGCAAAAACGTGAGGAAGCGCGGTTTCATTAAAAATAAGAAATAACACCAAATCAGTTTCTGAAGCATCATGTGACATCTGCAAACTGACCTTTAAATAACAGGAATAAATACCTACATTTAAAAAGGAGCTGTAATAATATTTCACAATAGTAATGTTTTACTGTATTTTTATCAATTAATTGCACACTGTATAAGCGATTTAACACCAAAGTTTTTATAGGTATATAAATATATGTTTTACTTTTCACCATTGCCATTACGTAAATATATAAGTCACTGTGATATTTAAAATATCAGTTCATTTTATATTGCCAAAAAAATTAAAAATACTGTACATATTTAATATATCACCCAGCCCTATTTGCTAAAAAACAGTAGTCCATAAAAAACAGGCAATTGGTCGTCAGTGGTTCAAAATTTAACTAGTTAACTTTACTAGTTAATCCCTTACGGTAGATGCTGTAACTACACCATTATGAGAAAAATTATATATTATATAGCAATGGATATGGGACTTTATGTTATTGCAATTGAACAGGAATGTTTGGTGCTTCTATTACTGCAGAAATGACACACTTCCTCTTTAAATGTCATTGTTTTAACAGTTCGTGGTTGTTGAGAGAATTTTCTCGTTTGTTTTTAAGCGAGCGTGACTTGTTGCGTTTTCCTATGTTACTTGAGACAGAGTTGATGTATTTTTTTCCTCTATTGACTGCACTACTCGACACGCGTGTAATTATAGTTGCATGACAGCTCGCCTGTAGTCGTACAAGTTTCCCACTCAGTATTTCAGAATGGCTCAGTGCCTCTCAGGTCTCTCTTCAATACGTTAGAAAGCCATTCGCACACGTGCCTTCCCTACTCGACAGCTTGCAGCAAACACTTTCCTTAAAACCTCAAGACTTCTGTCACGTCCTGAACTGTGAAACCCGTCGGATTTCAGCCTTTTCCGTAGCTGCGTCATTAACAGTGCGCTCGAAACCGCTTTTAAAGGAATAGTTCACCCAAAAAGTTCACCGTTAGGGCTTGCTACTTCAAGCCATTGCTCTAGTTACGAGTCCTCTATCCATTCATTGCTTTCTGAATCGGTAGAAAAATGCGCACAGATTCTGACGGCACCCATTGGTGAGCGAGTGGCGCGACGCTGCATTTCTCCAAATCTGTTCCGATGGAGAAACCAACTCATCTACATATTGGACGACCTGAGACTTTCGAATTGTTTTGAGTGAACTATTCCCATTTAGAGATGCGTTCCCATCTCCTTCGCTTCTGCATCGCGGCGGGATTCATCGACGGTTTTGAATTCATTTTTGTATATGAACTCCAGTTTGGTCAGGTAGCTGTTCTAGACCACGTCTTAAGCCAAAACTGCATCTTTCAGCGTTCGAATCTTTGCATTTTTAAAGGTTTCTCTTAAAAAAAACGGTTCTTCGTACGTGTAAATATTTTGTAGGAATATGCAATCTGTTATATAATTTCTACAACGCATAAATTACGGATTATAATCTATATAGGGAATGTGAAAGGTTTAAAAGTAAAAGCTTATATGCATCATAAAAGCTAAAATACAAAAAAAATTATGCTGAAGATATGTAATCTTTTTGATTATGTTGAAGCTAAAATGGTGGGGCGTTTTTTATTTGTATTATGCGTTCGGTTTTTATAAACAACACTGAGGAATATAAAAATGCGCCACTTTCGTTCGCTGCATATTTCAACGATGAAGATTCTAGTTCGGTATATTTCCGTTATCACCGTTAGCCAACAGGTTGTTTGACATGCATCTTCGCGATGACTGAAGACTGATGGGATAGTGTGTATTTGTTTACATTTTTATAGTTATGAATGTTATCATTGCATTTCGTTTCATGTCAGAGACTCGTTCCACATAAACAGTCGTAAGTGTAACTGCTCCACGTGAATGTGACATGTATTGAGAAAATTAATTCTAGGTATATTATGAATTCATATGAGATGAATATCAAAATAGCGTAAGACATAAATCAGTAGCTTTTATATGCATCATGCTTGTAGTCTGTGAGTTAAACTGCATGCGAGACATTGCTATGAATCAGTTCTTTAAGCTAAAAGAATAAACTCATCACATACCTCACATCTGATTTACTATTTATTGTAACTTGGGATTATTTGAATTCACTCGTTATTTATTAATGCTGATAATTATGTTTTTAATGGCTGCAAAAATCACAGGAATGGATTGCCTTGGTGAGCATTAGAGACACTAAAAAACGAATCATTAAAAATAAAATATATAAATATATTTAATATATAAAAATACAAAAAGTCTTGAATGTATGCATAATAAATATATACAATACACATCTATAATTTGTACACGAAAACTATTATTATTTAATTGCTATTAATCATAATTAATCATTGCCCGGCACAAAAAAAATGTAAAAAGGTAATTGTGACTTTTTTGTGTCACAGTTCAGACTTTTTAATTTCTTTTTTTTCGAGAATGTATCTCCCATTTCAGACTTTATATCTCAAAAGTGAGAAAAAAACATCAGAATTGGGAGATAAAAAGTCCGTTTAAAAATGCAATTACATTTAAAATTTATTTCTTGAGTGTTTTCTTTTATTTTATTAATTGAAGAAAACAATCTTCCAAAGAAAGAAATGTAAAAAAAATCTAGTCTAGAAAACCCAAACTTGTTTTTTTACAGTTTTAGTTCTTACATCAGCGACTGAGCGTTTGCTCTAAGTGATGATTCTTCTAAATGTATTCACATTTTACAGCATCTCTATGCCCTGATGTCTGTTCGTAAACACATAGTAATGTTTCTCAGGGAGAGAGAGATGTTTTATGGACAGAGCTCTGGTCTCCAGTGACCGTCCGCTCTAATTAGAAGCACATTAGAGTTCCTGTAACTTCAGTCCTGTCCATCTCGACTCCACCACAATCAACATTAGACCTGATCCACTTCCGTCAAACACCACAGTTTCTCTGCTAATGAGCTTTTATGTCAGAATGC
>NC_056707.1:24092588-24115088 GCF_018831695.1 Puntigrus tetrazona
ATTTTACATACGATTAATTACGATTAATCATTTGGCATCACTTTATCGTTTGCCGTAAGCTGTTAAGTGCTCCGTTATAGAGATTACAAATGGAAAATACAAAGCTCCTCAAAGTCATTCAGGACTGATGTTGCACATTTACATATAACAAGTATCACTATCAGACCGTCATGTGCGGACAGCAGCCTGATCATTGTGTGTTTGATGACTGCTGCTGCTGATAATGATTATCTGTCAGTGTTTATGTGGAACTGTATCGGACAGGCCGGGGAAAGGCCCCCCTTCGGGACAGAATACACGGCCCCGTGTGTTTAGACTGGGACCAGAGCTGAGGACACCGGCGTCCGGGACAAACCCAGGGTTGATTTACGCGGTCAATGAGCTCAAACTGTGTTGTGTAAGCCTGGGTCTCTCATTAAGGCTGATAAGGATGGGAGCACATTTCCATTTCACATGCTGTGTGTGGACAATGTGAACTGGACAGCGGGAGTCAATGTACTGAACGGCCTCTGATAGGTAAACTATAATTAACCTTACAAACCTGTATGTATATATTTTCTACCAGACATGAATCTGTACTGGCTTAAAAAAAAAAAAAAAAAAAAAAAAATATATATATATATATATATATATATATATATATATATATATATATATATATATATATATATATATATATATTTTTTTTTTTTTATATATATATATATATATATATATATATATATATATATATATATATATATATATTTTAATACATTTTTGAAACATTTTTCTTATTTGTATATTTTAATTTAATAATTTTTTTAAATATTTATTTATTTTATATATATATATGTTATATTGTACCAGACATGAATCTATTTGTATTGGCTTTTTAAAAGGTATATCATAAAAAAATAAAATATATACTGTTCAGTGTTCAATTTAATTTAATTTAACTTAATATTAATTTTTTTACTTTTATATATATATATATATATATATATATATATATATATATATATATATATATATATATATATATTATACTAGACATGAATCTGTATTGGCTATTTAATTTAATTTAATACATTTATTTAATATTTTTACTTATTATTTTTTTAAGAAAAAAATTACTTTAATCAAATGATTTCATCACAGTTCCCACAAAAGCAGTACAATGTTTTCAAAGTTGTTACTAATAAGAAATGTTTTCCTTAGCTGCAAATCAGCCTGTTTGAATGATTTATGAAAGATCATGTGACACCGAAAGACTGGAGTAATGATGCTGAAAACTCAGCTTTGCATCACGAGAATAAATTACATTTTAAAACATATCCAAATAGGAAACACTTATTCGAAGTTGTAATAATATTTCACAACAGTATTGTTTTTACTGTATTTGTTTAACCAAATTATGCAGCCATGGTGAGCAAAAGAGGTAAACGTCTCATGACCCATGCACTATATATTTATCTGTCTATATATAAACTACTATGCATGGAATTGAATTCAAAATACATTTATAAACGCATACTTTGTGCACATTTTCAGTAAATGCTTTCATTTTAGTAACAGTTTTGAAGCGAGTCCTGAAGCAAAACCAGTTGGAAAAAAAAAAACAAAAAAACTGTGCAGTGCCCAGAGACAGACAGGTTTTTTGAAACAGCAGCGATCTGCGTGCCACACACTTCAGCCCCGACCACAGCTCAGTGACGTGATGAGATTCATTCAGCTGAGAGATTCGGGGACTGAACCACCACGGCAGAAGCAGCACAGTTTGCATCTATTCAAAACAGCCAGACCTCACTTTTACATGCAGATCGATGCAAAAGGGGCAAGAGCCAAAGCCATGAAGGAGTTATGTCACCAGGTGAAAGGTAGATGTAATTCAGAAAACTGAATATTTTCGAAGCCTTGCAAACACCTTGAAGACATGAGAATTATTTATTAATCCCCCCAAAAATTAAGCTAAAATTTGTATTATGTATTATGCAATACAGTCAGATAAACTGAAACATACTATGATGCATACAAGAGGAAAACTATGATTAAATATATATATATATTTTTATAAAATATATATATTTTTGTAATAAAAAAAAAAAAAAAAATATATATATATATATATATATATATATATATATATATATATATATATATATATATATATATATATATATATTTATTTAAAAAATATTTTTCAAGTTTTAAAAGATTATTAAATTTTTTTTTTTTAAGTATTTGATTATAAAAATAGCAGTCTTAAAACATACAGTTGTGTAAGAACATGTTGATCTTGCATTAAATGTAGCTTATATGCACTACAGTCTTCATTAAAAACGCTAAAATATTTCAGAAACAATCTAATATCCAGTGATAACTATAAGAACTGTTCTGAGCGTTTCACTGGACACAATAAAACACAATAAAAATATTTAAAACATTGCCAATATACTAAATAAATAAATAAATAAAAGGACAGATATTCCAGTCGTCTCTAAATCTTAAATTCTCCATTGAGACGATGCATTTTATCTATATGGAAAAAAAATGTTGTTATAAAATATAAATGTTAGAAAACGCCGTAACATAAACGTATTTGTTAAAAATATTTGTAGCTGATGTCTACGCGCTTGTTTCGGCTTCGAACAAAAGCGAGATTGTGGCGCCACCGCGCGCTAAGCGCGTGCAATCGCGACGCTGATTCGTCACTTCCTGGTTTCCAAGCGGAAATAGCGGCGTTTGTTTGGTTGCTATGATGCTTCGTCGCGTATCGAAGATGGCGAGGACGGGATAGAGAGACTCTTTCCGCGAGGAATCGTCTTTTCCGGGTGTTTTCGGGCTTGTTTTGACGGCCGCTGCGTGTGACATTATGGCGGGGGCTGAAGAAGAGGAATGCGCGCTTGTAAGTCACGAGAAATGATCTCGAGGTGCTCATAATCATAATGCAGCTTAGCGACAGGGTGCTTTGTGGAAATAAATGTAATTGCTGAGATGTTTGATATATGCACAAGTGAGGGGAGGGGGCGATGAATAAAATAAAAGTATAAATTAATTAAGTGTACTTCGATGATTCCGATATTTCGATGGGAAGAGCAACCACGTAACCCGTGTAATAATAGTTGTAAAAATCCATTTTATTAATATGAAATAACAGTATATTGAACATTTAGACGAAATATATAAAAAGAAAATGCTTCTGTGTCTTAATATAGTGATGGAGCTCATATTCATAATGATAAACAAATCCTCAGGGCCTTACTGTAAGATCATATTTGATGGCTACTTTTTAAACCTACTTTTTGGGACGGATAATAATGTTGGGATAATCAGGCAGACCCAATTTCAGTCCGTTGACTTACGTCTTCGTCTTTAAATATTGCTAACAATATAGAAGTTTGAAGTACGAGCTAAAAAGTGACGTTTTGCAATTAAACGAAAAGTTATTTTACTTGATACCAACCAGACAACTGCAGTTTTGACCATTTATCAGGCTTAAGTATGTATTAAATATGATATAAGATATTTTACAGTGTAAATAAACACAAAATCATATATATAATGTATGTGTGTGTGTGTGTGTGTGTGTGTGTATATATATATATAAAAAAATTTTTTTATTTGATTAATTTTCTTTATAAATTACTAGTCAGGGTATATATATATATATATATATATATATATATGTATGTGTATATATGTATATATGTATATATATATATATATGTATATATGTATGTATATATATATATGTATATATATATATATATATGTATGTATATATATGTATATGTATATATGTATATGTATGTATGTATATATATATGTATATATATGTATGTATATATGTATATATGTTTGTATATATATATATGTATGTATGTATATATGTATGTGTATGTATATATATGTATGTGTATATATGTATGTGTATGTATATATGTATATGTATGTATATATGTATGTGTATATATATATGTATGTATGTATGTATATATATATATGTGTGTGTGTGTGTGTGTGTGTATATATATATATATGTATGTATATGTAATTTATTTATATTATTAATTTTTAATTTTCTTTAGAAATTACTAGTCAGGGTTTCATATGAAAAGATACTTGTTTAATAACATATGTTTTTTTTTTAAATTATGCTGGAATAGTTCAAATGCGTTGCACAGTAGGATTGACCCAATTAATCAGCTTAAACATGTTTTCAGTTAACCCAGCTGAATTTACTGTGGATTTCAGGCATTGATCTTATACTACAGCCAGGAAAAGTACTCCAGTCACGTTGTAGATGTTTCTAGTGAAGCTCAAAGGAAATTCAGTCACGATGCAATCTTCACATTCCTCCACGCTTATGGGCTGCTCATGCTAGGTGAGGAAAACCCTCCGTTTTCTATCCTTGTCTTCAAATGCTCTGAATCCCATACCATCTGTTTTTTCTTTTGTAATTTTTTTTTGTTGTAGATCAAGTGCTGGATGCCATTCAGGAGCTGGAGCAGCTGAAGGAGAGAGGAGACATTTCTCTCTGTGCGCTCATGGCTCTGGTCTATGCCCACAAGAAAAGACCAAACCCAGGTAGATCTTTTGCATGTCTTGATTAAAGGAATAAATTTACTGGGCGCCAAAAAAGCTGATAAAAACATCACAGCAATCCACTCCAGTCCATCAGTTAACGTGTGCAGTGAAAAGCTGCATGTTTGTAAGAAACGAATCCTTCATGAAAGCATTTCTGTTGCTCCTGGCCAAAATACAAGTGCATGATCCTTAATAACACTTGCTGTCATCTCACGTTGAAATCCCACCAACATTTTTGTTTAGCTGTTTTAGCTTGTAAAGAGTGCTCTCCTGATATTTTATGTATGTATTATGATGTAATATGAATAGAAGACTTGTATATTTAAGGCAAGGGTTTGAAGCTACACACATCTTTATGATTTGTTTCTTGCGACCAAGCATCTTTTTACATCACAAGATGTCGATATTAAATGTCTCTTTAAAAATGCTTTGTGTTGCATGGAAAATACAGGTTTGGAATGAAATGAATGTGAATTAATAGTGACAAAATGTGTCTTGCCTGTAGACCGTGATGTGATCCAGGAGCTGGATGGAAGGGTGAAGGAGGAGAGGAAGACGGCGAGTCCTAAAGCTCTGTATTACGCTGGCATGCTGCTGTGGCTGCTGGGCCGCAATGACAAAGCCAGAGAGTATGTGGACAGAATGATCAAGATCTCCAGCGGCTCTAAAGAGGTGGACTTTTCTAATGCATCTAGCCTTTAGGTTTTTGTTGAGGCGGCTTTTCATGGCAAAAGGACTGATCTATCTTGCCTTCAAAATTCTGGCAAAGAAATCTTGCTAATTATGTAGCAAGATGCATTATTACATTTGCCCTGTTCATTCATGGTGATCATTAAACACTGAAGTGTAACTTTTTTCAGTTAATAAAAAAATATTTTAATATTTATTGAAACATCAGTCGGCCAAAAGTATACTATGACTCCTTTAAATGTAGTGATTATCAGAGCTTTTATAGTAAAAAAACTACAAAAAAATAAATAAAAATAAATAAATAAATAAATATATATATATATATATATTATTATTATTTTTTGTTGTTTTTACTTTACTTTTCTTCTGAGTTTAATGTGCTAAAATAACTACAAATGAATAAATAAAACAATACTAAAATTACAACCACTAATTCAACCCTAATTCAAAATATTAAACACCAATTCAAAATATTAATAAAAACTTTTAGTTTAAAGTGTACATATTTGTATGTAGTTTACATATTAGCAAGATGCATTATTACATTTGCCCTGTTCATTCATGGTGATCATTAAACACTGAAGTATAACTTTTTCAGTTAATAAAAAATATTTTAATATTTATTGAAACATCAGTCGGCCAAAAGTATACTATGACTCCTTTAAATGTAGTGATTATCAGAGCTTTTATAGTAAAAAAAAAAAAACCCAACTAAAACTATATATATATATATATATATATATATATATATATATATATATATATATATATATATATATATATATATATATATATATATATATATATATATAAACTACAAAAAAACTACAAAAAAACTACAAAAATATATATATATATATATTTTTTTGTAGTTTTTTACTTTACTTTTCTACTGAGTTTAATGTGCTAAAATAACTACAAATGAATAAATAAAACAATACTAAAATTACAACCACTAATTCAACCCTAATTCAAAATATTAAACACCAATTCAAAATATTAATAAAAACTTTTAGTTTAAAGTGTACATATATGTATGTAGTTTACATATTATATGCCTGTATGGATGTATATTTTTAAGAAAAAATATGTCAGGTTTTTGTATTAAGTATATTTGTATATACAGTAATATAAAATATAAGAATATGAATAAATAGATCAGTACATGTAAATATTTTTTAAATATATACTGTATGTGTGTGTGTGTGTGTGTGTGTGTGTGTGTGTGTGTGTGTGTGTGTGTGTGTGTGTGTGTGTGTATATATATAAAATCTACACAGTACACATACATATATTATGTAAACAAAAAAATATTTTGTATGAGATTAATCGCAATAAATCGTTTGACAGCACTAATAAAAACTATAAAAGTATCTCAATGATAACTAATAAAGCTAATAACTAATAAATAAACGATGAGTAACAGATTGTCCACATATTTTGCTGTTTATTTAATATTGGGGTTATTGTTTTGTAGGGAATTGTACTGAAAGGCTGGATTGATCTACGATCTAACAAAGATGCTTATGCAAAGAAGTCTGGGAAATACTTTGATGAGGCCCTGAAGGAGAAAAGCGACATTTTCGCTTTGATGGGGAAGGTAACTCTATTTCTGATCGGCTGATAAACGCTGAAGCGAAATTCCACGTCTAGGTTACACTTCATCTCAAAAATATAAGAAACAATGGGAAACTATTTTAGAGATAATGAAAAAGGAGGCATGCGTGAAATAACAAAAAGAAAATGTTGTATTGTCCGTATATGGAAGACAATGCAGTTTGTTTTGTAATGCTCTAATTGTGTCTTTCTGTCAGGTACATTATTATGAATTTCGTCAGAATTATTCTGGTGCTTTGGAGACCATCAACCAGGTGATTGTGAGCTACCCGTCCTTCCTACCTGCCCTGGTCAAGAAGATGAAGCTGCTGTTGACTCTACAGGACTGGGAACAAACTATAGATGCGGCTCACAGGTAACAAACTTTATTTAATGGTTTAAGTGATATTTGTTGTGTTTTTTTTAATAAATAAATGCACTCTAAAAGCTCTCAGCGATTTCCAGAAGAGAGCCGCATTCAACTGCAAATAGAAATTAAATGTTTTTCCATGGATTTGTACAGAAAGACTGGATCATTGTAACTCCTTCCCTGTTGGATGAGGGCCAGCGAACAACAGAATGAAAAGGGCCTTTTAGACTGATCACTAAGAGCCGTACAAACTCTGAACCGAGACCTCAAAGGGTCTGTGTGAAAACCAGTTCTCTCAGGTGGAGCTGGATTGGTTTTATTTTACCTTTACAAGCTAATCGATGTGCAATATTTAATCTAAAATGACCTAAAAGGGCATTTTTTAAATCAAAAGGATTGTAATTTAAACTTAACATTCATTACATTAAATATGATACATAATAACAATAATGCACGAAGTAACATACTTTTATTCAAATGATCACTAATTTCAACAAAATGTTGGTGTATTTTGTAATTTTTTTAAAATAAGGTAAAAAAATTTTTTTATAAAATAATGACAAATATTTTTCATTCACGTGCATGAATATAGCAATTAAGAAATATTATACACCACGCAATTTACCTCCATAAACTATTAAAAACGTGAAAATATAATGTAGGAACGGCTGTGGTGATGCAAACAAATTGTTGAATTGAATCACTTGGAATCACTGACCGTGATTGGTGGAAAAGAATCATATTATAACACAAAGAGGACTGTCAAATGTTTAGTTGTTGAACATGAAAACACAATATAATAACATCCTTCTGCAATAAAAACTTAGTGTAGGCACATCTGCCTAAAAAGGAGAGCAGGAGATTGAAAGGTTTCCATGCACAAGTGTTCTATAATGCGGTGTTTGTCACATTTTTATAATGGATATTGAAAATGTATATCTTAGTATTTAGTAAATAGTATTTTTAGGAAATAATTGTTTCATGTGCAGACATATAAAGATATATCAGACTGTTTTACACATCAACAGACTTGACTCGTCAATCTTCTGAATTTCAGGCTTCTCCAGCGAGATAAAAATAACCTGGAGGCTTTGAGGATGCTGGCGTTGCACTCGCTCTGCAGGGAAGGAGATGTTGGAGAGGTGTGACATTGCAAACATACCTGTGTTTATTCAGATTAAATGCCAGAAAAGTCATTCATTATCATCAAGAAGAATACTGCATTAACTGTTGTTACTGTTGAGCTATTGCACTTCAGTCTGGCATAAGTCATGAAATTCACTTCATATAGATGTATTTGTGATCGAACCCGGTCAGAAAAGTCTTGAAATCTGATATAAGATGATATTTGACAATTCAGACTCGTTTTAATTTGTGAATTTAAAAAAATAGTCGACATTCATGCATTGAGCGGTGTCCCTGTGAATCATGATTTGTGAATATGAATTTGATTATGCATTACTGAATATACTGCATATTTTCACTCAAAAGTTTGATTCTTCAAAAGTAAGATTTATTAATTAATTTATTTATTTAGCAAGAAATTAACACTTCTTTCAAGCAAAGAGTTATTAAATCCCATTAAATGACTGTAAAACATTACAGTCAAATAAATGCTTTTCTTTTCATTTTTTTTCATCAAAGAATCCCGAGATCTCCTCAAGGTTTCCGCAAAAATGTGCAGCAGCACAAATGTTTTTATCACTCGTAAAAATGAGAAATGAGCAGAAAATCATATTTTAATGATTTCCGAAAAATCATGTGACGGTTGGAAGACTAAAGTAATGATGCTGAAAATTCAGCTTTGCGTCACATATTCTATATTTATATATTGTACATTTTAAATAAATAAAAAGTAATACTTTTTCACAATATCCATGTATTTACTGTATTTCTAATTAAAATAAATGCATCCTAGGACAGCTGAAGAAACTTATTTCAAAAATATTTACCAACTTCAAACTTTTGAATGGTTATGTCTATATAGATCTCTGTCATTCTCTTTTTCTTGAACTATACTAATCCTTTTTTCTTCTTTTTTTTCAGTGCGTGAATCAGCTATCAAATCTGATTAGTAATCTGGACATTCAAGAACCGAACAATCCGGAGCTCTTCTACAGGATGTCTTTAGCGTTCACTCGAGTGGTAATCGTCCATGAGCACTCAATAATTCATTTGATTAAAATCCTGAAATGCAGAGTTTTGATAAGCTCACGTGTCGTAAAAGAAATGAATCGGACCGATAGATCAGCGCTGATGTGAATGTCTGATCGCTCTGCAGTGTGGAAGGTCTGAGAAGGTCCTTCAGCACACTCACAGGATGCTGGAGCGGGCGTTCGCGCAGGCCTCGAGCGACTCTGAACTGGCCACAGAGATGGGCTACCAGCTGGTTCTGCTGGGCAGGGTGAAGGAGGCCATGAAATGGTACAAGACGGCAATGACTCTTGATGAGAGCAGCGTCTCTGCTTTGATAGGTGAGAGCGGTTCGAAAGACATCAAGAAAATAAATGATGCATCCCTTTACCTGCATTCAATACTTACACTGAGCTGTACAGTAGTGTACGGTACGACATCGCCGGGCTCTCGGTGCTTATGTATCCTGCCGAGAGCAGCCTCAAGAACGGCTAGTTCTTCAGACGTTTGCCGCTAGCTCTGACGTCTCTGTAGTGATTAAACATGAGATACAGTTCGTTTTGGGTAACGTTACATTTAGCGGGCGTTTGTGGTCTCATGCATCTTTTATTTGTTCCTGGTCATATAGTTCTGGCTAAGCACAAAGTTACATTTAACTTTATGCATTTATTTTGAACTTGACCAAAGTACGACTCTGTGACTTTGTTCGCTTTTGTCTCACTTATGCCTCTTATGATTTTATAATGGCTATTACTGTACATTAAAACTGACCTAAAATAGGCACCGATCGCTACGTTCCCTCATACACCACGTCTATCAAGTAAAGATACTGCAAGCTGAGTTAGTCTGTACCGTACTGTACTGTACTGTACTGACCCGTACCGCTCGTGGAAATGAGCCATTATTATACCATCCCAAAGAGGCACAAATCACTTTCAGACTTTTTTGTTAACTGTTCCAACCTGCTGGAATGATCTATACAACTCTGTCCGAGCGGCTTAATCCTTAGACGTCTTTATTAGCATTCTCTAATATTTATTTTGTCTACTACTAAAAACCACTAGATTACATTTTTCTATATTTTTTCTTTGCTATTCCAACCTTGCTATTTGCAAGTCATTTTGGATAAAAACATCTGTTAAATGAATTATTGTAATTATAAATGATGAATGAGTCAAATCCAAAGCCTTGGTAAAATGTCTTTAAATGCACATCTGTGACAGCAATTGTAAAAGTGGCAATTGTAAACAGCCTACAGTTATACTAATGAATTATTTACAGTATGGTTTTCTTTTTAAAGATTTATGAAGATTTTAATCGTAAATACCTGCATTTATATGCTGAATAATGTATAGGTGGAATAATGGGTTTAGCAATTGCTGTTGCCGTCAGTTCATTAAAAGCATTTGCACTGAATTGACGTGAAATTGTTTTGCAACTTCATTAAAAGACTGTCTGGGATCGGCGTTGTGATTGGTTACTAAAAATATGAAACATTTACTTTTAAAGTGCATCAGAAATAAAAAAAAGGTGTCCTAAGACAAAGAACGGGCATTGGTTTGGTTGAATTGTTTTTGATCTACTTCAGATCTTGACTACTACATTAAAAGTAATTTATGAAACTGAAATAAAATATAAAGGTCAGTTTAAAAAACTTGAACATGTAAATCACACTAAATTTAATAAATAACGGGAAGTACTTAAAATTACTAAAACAAAAATTACAATTAAAATCAATTAAAGTGAAATAGAATAAAAATAAATAAATAACAAAATTACTAATGCTAAAAAAATAATAATTATTTGTTTTTATTTCAAATATTAAAGTACTGACCTTGCCAGACTGTTTTTTCTTTTTTTTTTTAAATAAAAGCCCTAATCTCTGTCCTCGCCTCATCCCTCTACCCCGACCCTGACAGTGCTATAATGTCCAGCTAAAATGTTTTAAATGCATTAACAGAAAAAGCATTAATTGAGTGATTTTGGGGTTTGTTGTTCAGGTATCATCAGGTGTCAGCTCATGGAGGGACACGTCGAGGATGCAGAACAGCAGCTGGAGTTCCTAGCAGAGATCCAGCAGTCCATTGGCAAATCAGGGGTGAGGAATCCTTTCAACGACTTTATCTTAAAAACCAGCGAGAGCTCTTGCGACAGTGTTAAAAAATGACTCGTTCAAGAATATTTCCACAGAACCGAATAAAAAGGTAAAGAAAAGCATTTTGAATATTTTATTGATTCTGGTGTATTAATGCACTTATGTTGTGTTTACCCACGGAGTCGTCCACAGTGCGTTCCAGAGCCTGTTTACATTAACCGAGACTCTCGTCTGGGCGGTTTAGTGCTCACTTAAACTACCTCAGCGAAAAGCAGCTGTCCCGGTGTGTTTGTAGACGAACAGATGCACAACTAAAACAAAGCTTTTGTATTTTGAGCTTTTGGCCGTAGGATTTCAACTGTAGTGAGCCGATTCATTAGCACACGTGTCTTAAAGAACACGAAAAAACGGACTCATCTTTGAGGTATGCTTATGCGTGTGTTTGTGTGTGTTAGGAGCTGTTGTATCTGCGGGCGCTGCTGGCTGTGAAAAAACACCGGCCCCCAGACGAGGCTACGAATCTGTTAAACGACACGGTGGACACGCACTTTTCCACCCTGCAGGGTTTGCCTCTCAGCGTCGAGTACTTCGAGAAGCTCAACCCTGACTTCCTGCTCGAGATCGCCAAGGAATACCTGGCGCTGTCTCCCGCCAAGGTCTTCCCTCCCAAACGATACAGTCAGAGCACGCTATACGCTGCCTAGCGACGTCCTAGCGGCCTTGGTTCTGCGTCTGGCTCGGCCCTGTGGTTTATTGTCTGATGTCGTTTTCGCTGCAGGCTCCAGCTCCGGGTCAGCCTCCTGCTCCTCAGCTGCAGCACTGCGCGTCTGTGCTGGACACGGTGGTCAAAGTAGTGCCTGGACTGCTGCAGGCCGTCTTTCTAATGGCCAAAGTCCGTTTTCAGTCAGGTGCGAGGGATATATTTATGTAAAGCTTGATTTCGTTGATTTCTTTTTGATTGATTTTTTTGGAGAAAAACTTCTCACTTATCACTAAGATACTACACTGCCCGTCCAAAATAAAAAAGCCACACACTATTATACTATATTATTACATTAGATTATTATTATTTCATTTCATTAGACCGCCTTTAGCTTTGATTATGGGACACATTCGCAGTTGCATCGTTCCGATAAGCTATCACAACATTTATTCCCGTCAAATGCATTCATTTTTTGCCAGTATCTTATATTGATGATGGGAGAGTCAGACCACTGCGCAAAGTCTCATCTCACGTCCCAAAGATACTCAATGGTGTTAAGGTCTGGCCAATCCATGCGTCTCATGCTGCTTGGAATATGCCATCAGGGAAGAAAAAATCCATAGATGGAATAATCTGGTCTTTCAGTATATTCAGGTAGTCAGCTGACCTCATTCTTTGAGCACATAATGTTGCTGAACCTTACCTATTTGCTTAGTTAAATCCAGCTGGTGACTTTTTTTTGGGTGGGCAATGTATTTTAGTTTTTAAATCATATTAAAAACTTTCCTGTTTTCATTTTAAAGCTTTAGAAGTTTATATTTTTAGCATGTATTTTTTTTCTAATGTGTTTCTATAGTTTTCAATTCAGTTTTAGTACAAGTTAAACTAGATGAAATTATTTCAGTTAACACTTTTTTTCAAGAAACACATTTTTAGTTTAGGTTTTAGTTATAGGATATTAGGATATATCCTATAGTTTAGGATATATTTCACCCCAAAATCAAAGGTAAAAAAAACTAAGAAACTATATTTTGCTAAATGAAACTGAGCTGTTCTTTGCACTGTGACATACTATTTTTATTTGTGACAAATAAACAAACGTGACAAAAGTCTTAATATCATAAAAAAATTCTTAAAATAAAGTGTTACCAAATAATTAAAAATAATAAAAAAATAAAAAAATAAAAACATTTATATATATATATATATATATTGCATTATAATATATTATTATGCATGATAAAATTATTATTTTGACAATATATATATTTTATATATATATATATATATATATATATATATATATATATATATATATATATATATATATATATATATATATATATATATATATATATATATATATATATATATATATATATATATATATATGTGTGTGTATATATATATATATATATATATATGTATTTGTGTATATAATAAATATATAATAATAATAAAAAAGTAATTTTGCCATGCATAATAACGTTATAATGCAAAATATATATATTTCTTCATGCAGGATATAGTTTCTTATTTTTCCTTTTATTTTTTGCTCAATTCATCCAGTTAGCCAGGTTTATGCTCTCTTCATATGCCATCTTCCTACAGGAGATATCGAAGCAGCCCAGAGCAGCCTGCAGCACTGTTTGGATCAGAACCCGGCCCATGCTGACGCCCATCTCCTCATGGCTCAGATCCATCTCATGCAGGGCAACTTCAAGCTCTCCTCCCAATCTCTGGAACTCTGCCTCAGCCACAACTTTGAGGTAACACAAAATCACCGCCAGCCATACTGAGCTGCAGAAGGAATCCAGTTTCAATGCATCGATTCGATTGGACTGTCTAAACATGTGGTTTATTTTTTTCTCAGATCCGTGAGCATCCTCTGTATCACCTGATAAAGGCTCAGGCCCAAAGGAAGATGGGGCAGCTTCAGGAGGCCATTCAGACGCTGCAGATGGCCATGAGTCTGTGTGCTGTGAAGAGAACAGGCTCCTCTACCAAAAGACAGAGTAAGAGAGTTGAGCTCAGCTCAGCCGACTGCGTATCTGTGTTCCTGGAGCTAGCCGAGGCTCTGTGGCTCAATGGAGAACAGGTTAGCGCTTAACTTTCATCTCTTTTTTAGAGGAACAGTTCGCCCCAAAATGAAAAGTTGCTGAAATTTTACTCACTCTCAGGCCATCCAAGATACGTTTGTTTTATTATCCAGAAGAAATTTGTAGAAATGTAGGACGCTTACCAATGGATCCTCTTCAGTGAATGGGTGCCGTCAGAATGAGAGTCCAAACTGCTGATAAAAACATCACAATAATCCACAAGTAATCCACACAACATTAATCCAAATTACAATCTTGTGAAGCCGAAAGCTATGTGTTTGTAAGAAACAAGTCCGTAATGAACCTGTGCTACTGGTCATAAAAAGTCTAATGGAAAGTCTATTCCTTGTTGTCCTCTTATGTCACAATCCATTGACATATTTAATTATAAACTCTATTTTCACAAGTAAGCAGTGCTTGATCTGTACGTATTTCTCTCTTGATTCAGACAGGACAACATTTTCACTATAAAAAGCAGCATTATGGATAAAGAACTTGTATCTTATTTGGAAGCAATGTGTTAAAGATACAAATGTGTGGATTTGTTTATTATAAATATGCAGCTTTTCATTTCACCGGACATTAATTGATAGAATGGAGTGGATTACTGTAATGTTTTTACCAGCTGTTTGGACTCTCATTCTGACGGCACCCATTCACTGCAAGTGTTGCAATGCTACAGTCTCCAAATCTGTTCTGATAAAGAAACAAACTCATTTATTTTACAAGGCTGGAGCGTGAGCAAATATTTTTTTTAGATGATCTATTCCTTTAATAAACCTATTTAATAACACTGTGGTTGTTATTGTTATGTTGGTCTGTACCGTAGTAAAATGAACATTATTTGTGCTAATACTCGGTTTTTGGGGTTAAAAGTTGTTCTGAATTCCAGCACGAGGCAGCTAAAGTGATGCAGGATGCCATAAATGATTTCACGGGCACTCCAGAGGAGCTTCGAGTCACTATTGCCAACGCAGACCTGGCGCTAATGCGAGGAGATACAGAGCTGGCACTGAGCATGCTCAGAAACATCACGCCAGAGCAGCCCTACTTTATACAGGCCAAAGAAAAAATGGCAGACATCTACCTGAACCACAGGAAAGAGAAACGGCTTTACGTGAGCTGCTATAGGTAATGCATTGTCATTTTTTCAAATGTACTCCTCATATTCACTGCATGTATTATAGCTTATAGGATATATTTTTCACAGTCTATGGGTGAATATCATAAATGCATGTCTAGGTTACATTTTACCTTAAAATCAAAACAATATATGTCTTACATAGCACTGGTGTGTTTGTAGCAATAGTCAAAAATGCATTGTATGGGTTAAAATAATAGATTTTTCATTTCTGCCAAAATCATTAGCAAATTAAGTAAAGATCCGTTAAGATATTTTGTACATTTACTACTGTAAATATATAAAAACTTTTAAAAAATTTATAATAAATTTTATTATAATTTATAATAAAAAATTTTAATTAGTTACATGCATCGCTAAAGATTTAATTACTCAATATTTAAATTTTATTGCACCCTCAGATTCCATATTTTCAAATAAATGTATTATGGCCGAATTTTGAAAAATGTACCTGGTTTTGTCGTCCAGGGTCACATGTGTACTTATGCTGCATAATTAATTAATAATAATAATACATAATTACTATATTACATGATTTCATGTATATTTCACTTAATATTTCCTGATAATCACAGTTTTGTTATTAACATAACAGTAATTACAGTATTAATTACAGTACAAAACCGTAATAATGTTTACGTATGTAACAGAAGGATGTTATTTCTAAGTGTTGACAAGCTTTAATGCAAGCTCTGAACAATCGTCAGACACTTCTGTTCATGCAGAACTTTATTGTATCTGTGTTCTCATCAGGGATTTGGTGGACAAATTGCCAAGCCCTCATACCTTCCTGCTGCTCGGAGACGCCTACATGAACATTCAGGAGGTGGAAGAGATTCTAGTTGTTTATTCTGATGTTTACATTTGTGTTTGAATGCCGCAGTTAGCGAAGAACACCCCCCCACACACACACACACACACACACACAAATATTTACTGCACAGTGTAAACAGTGATTATCTAACTGGAAAATTTATAAAAAAAAAAATTATACAGGGTTCTATTAAGTTTTTTTATATACATTTATATATATACATTTACATCTTTTACATTTTACATTTTTTATTATAAAAATGAATTTCTACTTAAATTGGTGTTTTTTTATTGTTCATTTAAATCAACAATTGAAAGGCAATACAGCAAATTCTATATAATACATAATTGTCTACAAAAATTGTATAAACAAATTGTGTATATATATATATATATGTATGTATATATATATATATATATATATATATATATATATATATATATATATATATATATATTAGTTACATATCTAAATGTGCTGTTTTCACTTAAACGTGTCTGTCATTCTTGTGTATGAAAATGATTTTTTCTGCTGACAGCCGGAGCTGGCCATCGAGGTTTATGAACAAGCCCTGAAGAAAAACCCCAAAGATGGAGCTGTGGCCAGCAAGATTGGAAAAGCACTTGTCAAGACCCACAACTATGTGAAGGTAAGTGAAGAATCTTTGCAATAATATCCCTGTTAAACCTAAAGAATGTGGGCTGTTCAAGAAGCTCATTTTGAAAGAAGTCAAAAGCAGTCAAAAGCTTCGAACGATACGATTTTTTAAATGTTTTTCTCCTCTTCTCTCCTTTTTTTAAATGTTTTTTTTTTGTGTCTTCTGAAGCCTGAATTTATTTCATCCAACGTACAGGAAAAAATGTAAAGTTTGAAATAATTTTTTTACTATTTAAAATAAGTTCTATTTGAAAATATTTTATTATACATTTATTCCAATGATTTAAAAACTTAATTTAAAGCATCCTTGCTAAATAAAATTATTAATTTCTACAATTGATTCTTATTCTATTTTAAATAATAATAATAATAATAATAAATAAATAAATAAATATATATAATATATATATATATATATATATATATATATATATATATATATATATATATATATATATATATATATATATATATATATATATATATTAAATATTAAGCAGTTATTTTAAATAGTAAAATATTACAGCTTTTCTGTATTTTTAAATTGTTACTGCTGAAAAACTGTAAAAAATCCTAAAAGAGTTCATATTCAGAGACTAAGTAATGGAGCCAGTAAGTAAATGTAGCTTCCTTTATCCTCTTCAGTTTTCTAAATGCAGTTTCTCCGTATAACTTTTCCCAGGCAATTAACTATTACGAGGCGGCGCTGAAGAGCGGGCAGCAGAATTTTCTGCGTTATGACTTGGCTGACCTGCTCATGAAGCTCAGGCAGTACGAACGCTGTGAAAAAGTCCTGCAAGAGGCTCTCACGCACGATCCTGGTGAGAAACGGCTCAGAAATACTGACGTTATTGCGAAATGGCGACTTGGTCGCTCCGTTCAAACTGAACTTTAAGCGCCGTTTTTAGTGGAGATTTGTTTATTTTGTCCGTTTTAAGGGATGAGATGCGTTTAAGCGCTTAAGAGGAATATTGCGTGTCTGCTGGGTATTTTCACTTCTGCTTTATGCTATATTTATTGCACCTTAGCAATGCTGTGTGTATTCAACGGCACGTTACAAGATTGACAAATGAAATCAGGACTGTCAGAAAAGTCCTTTGGGTGTCTCGTGGGAAATCACGGCTGTGCGCTTTTAATTGGAAGTTTGCTAGTTGGTTCAGCTTAATGTAATTAAAAAGAAAATTGTGCAATACACAGTGCAATTGCTTTTCTTCGGCTGTGATGAGTTGCGTCTTTTTCTCTTTATTTTTCAGTCAATGAACTGGCGCTTCTTACCGAAGACTGCCGCTATCTTGTGCTTCTCGCCAAAGTCCAGAGCAAAGTCAATAAAAACGATGAAGCGCTGCTGTCCTTGCAGAGAGTGAGTCAAGGGTGTCTTTCTCTCTTAAACAGTGTTCTTATTGTTAGCTTAAACTATTTCAAAATTATCTTTAGCGATTAAAATAACAAAAAATGTAAATAAATGGTAAAGCTTTACAATAAGACATCACTTGTTAACATGAAAACAATGAAAAATGCATTTATTACGCTATTGAAAAATATTTGTTAATATTAGTTAATGAAAATACAGTTGTTCATTGTTTATTCGTGTTAGTTCACAGTTTATTAACTAATGTTAACAAACACAACTTGCGATTTTAATAATGCATTACTAAACCCTGAAATTAACATTAACATTAAAAAATGCTTTATTGTTCATTCTTAGTTCGTGTAATGATGTTAACTAATGAAAAATTAGATGGGAAAAACTTAAGTTGTCTTTGCAAGTAACTGAAATAGTATTAAAATTGATAACGTGAATGCATTGTTCAATATTTATCTGTACCCATATTTATTTTATTCTTGATTAATTGATTGATTGAGTTCATTTGTTTTATGGTAATGAGAACCGGAAGAAAAAAAAAAGTTAATAGTCATGAAAATATTTAAGCAAATCATTATATTATATTATAGATAGTGAAAATGTTACAATGATTTGTTTATCCTCAAACTAAATGTGAAAATAAAATGAATATTAAAATATAAATATACTGAAGCTAATTAGAAATTAGAATTAAAAACAAAATAGAAAACTCGCAAATTACAAGAATGTAGACTAAAAATGAAAATGTAAAATATAAAAATAAAGGCTCTTTTAAAATATTAATTAAAAATTATAATCGTATATTAATAATTAAAAACAAAATACTACCAATGTATATGCACAACCTCCTATATTTATAAATTTTTAATACATGAACATATATTTAAATTCATTTATATGTATTTCATGTAGTATACAAGTATGTTAAAGCATACTTTGGAGGCTGAGAAAATGCTGACGGAATGAAGTTGTTTGGATTGCTGTGGTACTGTTCTTCCTCCTCAGGCGAGAGATGTACAGGCGAAGGTCCTGAAGCGTGTTCAGCTGGAGCAGCCTGACTCGGTGCCTGCGCAGAAGCAGCTCGCCGCAGAGATCTGCGCCGAAATCGCCAAGCACTGCAGCAGCCAGCGCGGCTTCGAACGAGCCGTCAAGTTCTACAAAGAGGCGCTTGTGTACTGTGAAAGTGACAGCAAGGTCAGTGTGGCCCGGATCAGTGAGTCCAGTGTGTTCCTCTGCAGCTGGATCTGTCCATGTGTGGTGCTGCATTTGAACACGGCATGGGCCTGCGTTTGACTAAACCAGCACAAATCAGTCTCTCCACAGACCATATTAAAAATGCCTTCCAGGTATTAAAAAAGATATTTTGTAAATATATGCACTGCATTATATATTATCAAATAGCTTATATACTTTTATATTATATTGATTTTATATATATATATATATATATATATATATATATATATATATATATATATATATATATATATATATATATATATATATATATATATATATATATATATATATATATATATATATATATATATATATATATATATATATATATATATATATATATATATATATATATATATATATATAAGGTATATATATATATATTTTTTAATTAGTTTACATCTAAGGTAGTATATTTTTTTAGTTTATTTGTTGGCAAAGTTATAAGCATTCAAGTACCGTATGTTTAAATCTATGCATTTAACATATACTTTCATGGCTTAAAAGCATCTGCCAAATGCATAAATGATTTTTGCTGTTCTTGTTTTTCTTAATAAATTGATATATGTGTGTGTGTGTGTGTATACCTTAAAAATGATTTGCAGGCTACAGAGTCAACAGATCTGATTTCAAGAAAAATGCAGTCAAAGATTCCAAAGCAAACGTTGCATATTTTCCTTCAATCCTTTTCTTAATAACAATTCATATAGTATTAATCACCATATAGCTATTTTTTTTATCTTTGTTATTAAAATAAGAAAAAATAAACAGTAGTTTTATCAAGAGCAGCGAGAGTCTTTTCTTTCAATGTTCAATTAACATTGAGGCAGATCTATTTTAAGACCTACTGTAATGCATGGATCAAATATAATTATGTTTTTCCTTAACCATTAACTAAATGTTCATGTAAGACATATAACAGAATTTTTTTTTTAACAAATAAACAACAATTTTTTTTTTTCATGGCTTTGAAAGTCATATATCATCAAGAATTTGATATGAATATTCAAAAAGCTGGAATGCTGCTCTTTTCAACAATAGAAATTTTAGTAAAATCCTCAAAAGCACACTATTTTTCTCTCAAACTTAGTCTCTGCTCGTTCCGACTCATTTTGCCAGAACAGGTCACATGCATATTTTTAATTCATGCATTAGAATGCATTTAAATATAAAATGCATGCAAATACAAATGTGAAACTTCCTGGCAGAACATAACGAGTCTTTTCAAAAGCCGCAGACGTTTCGGTGTCCCCTGCGAACAGCTGTGCAAGTAGACGTGTGTCCGTGTGTTTGATCAGGTGATGCTGGAGCTGGCTCAGCTGTATCTTACTCTGGATGATGTCGAGGCCTGTCAGCAGCAGTGCAGCGGCATCCTGAAGAACGATCCGGTCAACGAGTCGGCTACGCTGGTCAGTTTCCTTAAACATAACTCCTCTCTCATAACCTCACACCAGTGGACCAATCAGATCAATCTGGAGGCGGAACAAACATCTTGAGTGTGTAAAATGCAACACGAGAGTTCTAGAAGAAATATTCTCATTCACTTTCTCCATAGAAACGGTTGCCTATTAACGTATTTCAAAGCTGTATTTACGGTAAAACATGCATGTTCTCCAACAATTGATCTATTTCTTATCGCTTTGCTAGTGTGGTGAACTTCTTTTCTCTGTGTTCGTTAGATGATGGCAGATCTTATGTTCAGGAAGCAGGACTACGAACAGGCCGTATTTCATTTCCAGCAGCTCTTGGAAAGGAAACCAGGTGTGTCGTTCATCTCCTGACCTTTCAAACGATTACGCCGTTGTTGCAGCAGCCCCCTCAGCTTTCCTTCCAGATACTCGTCTGAACCGCGGGGGAAACCTAAGCAACCAGGAAGCTGTAATGAACTCATTTAATCTCTTCCCCTAGACAACTACCCAACGCTGTCCCGCCTCATTGATCTGCTGCGCAGAGCCGGCAAGCTGGAGGAGGTTCCAAGATTCCTCGAGATGGCAGAGAAACACTCAATGAGGGCCAAGTTTGAGCCTGGATACAACTACTGCAAAGGGCTCTACCTGTGGTAGGACTGTAAAAGATGAAACGCAGGGTTATTCTTTATGGTGGTAATATACGGGTTGCTATATAAGGTTTTATGAACCCCTGGGTTTCAGTAGTTAATGAAAGCTAATATATTAAATCACATCAGTGCCTTTGTGTCATGTGACCATTAACTGGCTGCAAAGAAACGGTGAAAATGCAAAAAATGTTGAAATATTATCTTAAAATCTCAGGGGTCAGTACTATATACTATATTCATTTAATTTAAAGGAGTGACAAAAATGTATCAGTTATTTTACATATTCACAACATACTCTCTTTTTATATATATATATATATATATATATATATATATATATATATATATATATATATATATATATATATATATATATATATATATATATATATATATATATATATATATATATATATATATATATATATGTGTATATATATATATATATATAATATATATATATATATATATATATATATTTAAAATAATAATATAATTAAAGTACTGTTTAAAATAAGAATTAATAAAACTGTTTAAAAGCAGAAATAATGAATACTTTTATTCAGATATATGCATTACATAAATCCAAAGTTACAGTAAAGACATGTATAATGCTGCAAAACATTTATATTTCAAATAATTATTGTTCTTTTGAACTTCCCATGTAGCAAAGAATCCCTTATTCTTTCAAATCAAAAACGTAAAAAATCTCTTAAAATTGATAGTTATAATGAAAGTTTTTGAGCAGCAAATCATCATTTTATAACGCTTTCTGAAGAATCGTGTGACATTTGAAAACATATTCAATTATAAACAGTTATCACTGACAATTAACATTTGTTAACATCTCTGGAATACTTGATTATGTTTAGTCATGCTTATGTCATCAGTCTAATAGCTTTTGATTTGCCCTCATTTGAATGCAATAAGGACATGAATGTCGATCTTCTTCTCCAAGGTACACCGGTGAACCTA
>NC_056707.1:24120088-24132588 GCF_018831695.1 Puntigrus tetrazona
TCTCTCTCTCTCTCTCTCTCTCTCTCTCTCTCTCTCTCTCTCTCTCTCTCTCTCTCTCTCTCTCTCTCTCTCTCTCTCTCTCTCTCTCTCTCTCTCTCTCTCTCTCTCTCTCTCTCTCTCTCTCTCTCTCTCTCTCTCTCTCTCTCTCTCTCTCTCTCTATCTATATATAGTACTGTAGTACTGTCAAATTATGTTTCACAATTAAATGCACCCAAATAAAAGTTTTTGTTTACATAACATATATGTGTGCACTGTGTATATTCATTATGCATGTATAAATACACAAGCGTGTGCATATTTTGAAAAAGCCTGTAAAAACCATGTATTTACATATTTATATTCCTATAATTGGTACAAAAATATTTAATATATAAACATCTTTAATTTTATTATTATTATAAAACAATAATTAATATATATATATATATATATATATATATATATATATATATATGTGTGTGTGTGTGTGTGTGTGTGTGTGTGTGTGTGTGTGTGTGTGTGTGTGTGTGTGTTGGATGCCACATCACATCTTTAAAAAGACTGTATATACACACAAGCATACAGACACAAATAAACATTTTAAATTAGATTGCTTTCTTTCATAATTACATTAATAACTACGTATATAACTTTATTTCATATTAAGCATTTTTTATCATATGAATATATATATATATATATATATATATATATATATATATATATATATATATATATATATATATATATATATATATATACCCAGGGATATTTTTTAGTGGGTTTTACCGAATAGACTTTAGCTTGGCGGTGTCAGTGAAAAGAATCTCGGTTGTGCAATAAATCCTCATCGCATCGATGTCAATTACTAAACTTTTGAGTTTGGTCGCGAGCGGTTCGTAACGCAACCCTCCAGCAAGAGTCCGGCTTTCTCACTAAACTCAGTTTCCAGCGAGATTCGAGGCGAAGCGACACGGTGGGAAGTTAAATCTCCGGTGTCCCGCAGATGAACACCCCGAGCCTCTCTGGTATTCTTCTCTTGTCCGGTTCGTGTCCGGTTTCTTTTCTTTGCCCCGCAAACACAGGAGCTCTTTATGAAGCGCGTGTGCACGAAGACACGGTGATTAAAATCCTCGGGCTGAGCGTGTCTGGTGAGCGTTTTCTACATCTACCTTCTCTTTAATACTGATGATTTATCGTGGTAATGCGTCTAAGTGAGTTTAAGGCAGCCGTAGACCCTTTCAATGATGTCAGATGACGGTTCTGCATTAACAAATGCATTCAGTCGTGGAAATAGGTGATGCCAGGACCCTATGCGGCTTTATGCATCGTAAATATTTAGAGGTAAATGTGGGGTGCGGATTATAATGACTCCACTACTTAAATAGTTTAACTAAAGTTTAAAGTTAAAGTTTAAATAAAGGACTTTATAACAAAAGGTTGGGGGTCTTAAAAGCACGAAGTCCGTGTGTTACTGCTTATTGTCGATTTTTGCGATATTTATTTAAAGCAGAAACAAAGTTTTTGTTTCCTTTACAACGTCGTAGGCGGACGCGCACTGAAAATGACTCAAATAAATATTTTTTTAAAAAGCGGAGCAATTTGCTTTTAGATAGCGTCCCTGCTGGCAATTGCAAATTGTTTTAAAAAAGTGGAATTTATTCCATTTATCTATTATAGAGAGGAAGCTAAAGAGTCTAGAAGGACTAACCCAAATAATAATAAAATACACAATTTTATTAGAGACGCAACACGTTTAAACGATGCCCTATTTAAATGCTCAGCCTTGTAAGTGTAAGAGCAGCATTTATTTATTTTTTTAATAGCTAAAAAAAAAAATGTTGACGTTGCTGGACTCGCCCTAACAGAATGAAGGCACATGTGGCGCTTACGCGCGCGTTACGCAAGCCCCGCCCCTTTTACCTGAGAGACGCGCACCTGGATCCAACGACGCGGAAGTCCGGCTGAGATGACTGCGCTTTGACATCGTCGTGGTCAGCGGTTCTGCCGTGGGACAGTCGCTGAGGGAGTTCAAAACTCGCTTGGTCATGAACTTAAACGATGTTTAAGCGCAGTCGGTACGTCTTACTCTTTCTTTGCTCTCTCGGCTTTGTTTACGTGATGTTCGCTGGCTCGTAGCTTTGGATAGATGGTGTTATTGTGCTATTTGATAAACCAAAAATGACTCAAAAAGCCACAAAGCAGCATGTGTCGCGTTAAATGTGTTTTTTTTATCTGACAAAAAAGTAATACCTCAAGTAAAGCGTCTGCGTTACTCATTGTTACCAGCATTTTCCATTTTATGTAACGTTATATTAGTCAGACACCGCTTTTCTTTTGCTTTTCTCCACAATGCATACATACACATACATTTGAGTGATAATCAAAATCTTTTTTCATGAATAAAACACGTTTTAGGTAAATGATATGCGTATGTTTATGAATTTTGATTATTTAGGCCTACGTGTTTCGAGGTGCACGCGTTCTAGGGTTGAATCAAAATGAGCAAACAAACAAAAAAAACATGTTCAGTTTTCTTCATAATTTATATTGTTTATGGTCAAATACGATTAAATCCATGTCTGTTTCTAAAAACATTTAGCAGTTTCATTTTGCAGGCGCAAAACCAAAAGCCTCGTTTCATAAAGTTTCAAGTAGCACAATAAAAACAATGTTTTTAGTAAATCATATGCATCTAATTGTATATATTTTTTTTATTTTGACCTACACAAGATGCATCACGCATTCTAGTTTTAAAAGACGTACAAACAAAGAATTCTCATGCCTCACGAAAATTTGATATATATATTTATTTATAAATAAATAAATAAATAAATAAAAATATATATAATTTTTTTTTTTTCAAAAAAAGACCTGTCAAGTCTGATGTTTGTAATATGATTAATACTTTTCCGTTGGTTAAAAGGGCCAATTATCATTTGGAAAGTTCCTGTTAAAATTCTCTCCAAGGCAATGTTGTGAAAGAAATTAAGTTCACAAAATTACCTCTCAAGTGAAGAATGATTTCCCAGCCACCTAAAAGAGGCTTAAATATCAAAGAAAACGTTTATGTTGGACGTTCAGAACTGGGGTTCCCAGCTTTTCCCGAGTTGTGAGGACTGCTGAACTTGTCCGCGGTGCTCTGCTGCTGGTGTGTCAGAGTCGTCTTTTTGTCTCTTTCGCAGGTTTGACAGGCGGTGATGTTTCGCACGGGGTGTGTTTCGGGTGAAGCTTTGTTTCTCGCGCTCTGACCGGCTTCGCCTCCCTCCCCCCCCAAAAAATGACGTTTTTCCGCAGGCTTCTGCGCAGGCGGCTGCACCCGTGGAAGCTGGCCTTAGTGGCGCTGGTGTTCGTGACGTTCCTGTTTCTAATGCAGCGCGAGGTGGTCAGTCAGAACCCCCAGGACGAACCCTGGATCAGAGGCATTGTGGAGAAACGGGACGGCGTTCTTGAGATGGTCATGGGCGCCGTGAATAACTTCCGGGACGCTATGCCCAAGATGCAGATAAAAGCTCCGGTGAGGAAGCAGGAGAGCCAGGACAGTCCGGCCTGTCTGTCTGGATACTACACGGCCGCTGAGCTCCGACCGGTCCTAGAAAGACCCCCGCAAAACCCCAGCGCCCCAGGGGCTTCTGGGAAGGCTTTTCACACCGACAGCCTGAGCTCGTCGGAGCAAAAAGAGAAGGAGAGGGGAGAGGAGAAGCACTGCTTTAACTTGTACGCCAGCGATCGGATCTCACTAAGCAGAGACCTCGGCCCGGATACGAGACCTCCAGAGTATGTACATGCGTCTTAAGAGAATAGTTCACCTGCAAACGAAAAAGTAGGTTCTCGCTCCTCAGGCCGTCCGTAGATGTAGATGAGTTCGTGTAGAACGCATTTGGATGCATTTAGCGTTACGCCACTTGCCCGCAACAAAGCGGATCCTCTGCAAGTGAATGGGTGCCGTCAGAACGAGAGTAAAAAAACGGCAAAATGATCCACCAGCGACCCGTCCGGCAGTTAACGTCGTCTGAGGTGAAAAGCTGCATGTTTCCAAGAAACAAATCCCATCACTCTGACTTTAAAAAGTCGATTTTGGCTAAAATATCCATCCGTAATATTGCTTCTTTAGTAAAAGGTCGTTGAGTCTGAATCAGGAGGGAAATAGGTGCATGTCAAGCACCGTTTACTGGCGAAAACAGTCCTTATTATAGACTGTGGACTGTTTTAATTGTAAAACAATTTAAGGCCTGTTTGTCATTTTTTACAAATATGAAGCTTTTCACTTTGTGAGACGTCAACTGATGGACTGGATTGGTGTGGATGTTTTTAGCAGCTGCATGGACTCTAATTCTGACGGCACCCATTCACTGCAGAGCATCCGTTGGTGATGACGCAGTGTTACATTTCACCAAATCTGTTCTGATGAAGAAAGAAAGTCATGTACATCTTGGATGGCCCGAGGGTGAATAGATTTTCAGCTAATTAAAAAAAGAAAGAAAATTCATCAGTTGAGGTGCGCAAGTAATTATTTAAATGCTACCAATTTTTTTTTAAATAAATATTCAGGGTTCCCACAGAAATATCAAGGAATTTAAAAATTGTATTTAATAAAATCCAAGGTCATGCAAATGTATGAAGTGAATACTCATTTGTGTGGTTATGCCAGCTTTCAATGATATAATCTGATGAATATTGCCGATGGATAATGAGCCTCATTCGTGGAACGTGGTAGATGTGCATTAAATTATTCTTACATAAATTCTTGCATTTAGCAAGAGCGAAACTATTCATGTAAGCATTTATGTATGTACTCGCAGAAGCTGATATTGCAGAGTGTAACGTGCTCCTGAATCAATATCTCTGTTGACCCTGGAGCAGCAAAACAAAAATCAGATTTGATAGTTTTTAGGCATTGTTTACGCGATCTGATCCACTAAATATTTGGGTTAAAATGTTCCAGGAACACATTAAACTTATTTAACTTATTTATTTATTACTTAACACATTAAACATTAAACATTTTTCATATGGTAGTCCCTGTGTAGGACATTTTACGCAGATTAAAAAATATCAATACGCGTGGCTTTGACAGGAAAAGTTAGAGATTCATTAGTCGAAAAGTGTGGGAACCCTTTAATGAAAAAAAAAAATCTTCATATACAGTCATGTTGAAAGGCAAGTATAGTAAAGATTTTAGAAGGTCCCTGCGTAAAACACACGCAAAGGTGATCAGCTTTTTTTGCCGAATCCGAATGCGGCTTCTGCAGCTCTGACTGTCAAAACTCAATCCAAAACAGACCGAAAATAACACGAGGAGACCACCGTGTAGATCCAAGTGGTAGCACAATACCAGCAGAGAAAAACACAAACGCAATGAGCTCCGAACGTGTAACTATTTGGCATTTTTCTAATTCTAAAATAGTTTTTTTTTAATCTAACCCCGTCATGTTTTTAGTGTTTGTTATGTGGCATATAAAGTGCGTAATCTGAAGTACTTGAAGCGTCTGAAAATTTACCGGGAATGTAAGTGTGCGTGGAATCTAGAGGAGAATCAGTCAGGATAGTCGGTCGCTCCGAAACTACAGACTAGCTTTTGTCCTCAGACGCGTTATTTAAACATGTCTATGCAGATATTGCTACTAATTACAGACTGAGACAAAAACTAGCTTTTTACTCTAATTATACACGTTTATTCTTGCCATTATTGCTTTAGCGGGGTGATATGTTGCTCGTTGTTATGCAAAGCGTCGCACAACGCGCAATTAGGAGTCTGCAGGATAAAACCCAGACGAGGACTGGGTGACGCGGCCTAAATAAATCGTGATATTTATGCATTTACCTTAAAAAGCCTCGGAAGGGTGATTGTAATCCGTCATCAATTGAACCAAACGGCTATCACGGCTAAATTAATTATTTGCAAGAAGTAGCATACAATAGAAATCTAGTAAAAAAAAAATTGTGTAATATTACCTATATGCAACGATATAAAAATACTGAACATAAATATTGTAAGGTGATTCAAATAAAATGCATTAGTGTTGAACTGATTTATAATCATGCACATTTTCTGATTCTCAGAAACCAGTCAAACTTTCTAATTCGAATGCTGTTTATCAACTGAAAATGATAAATGTGTTCATTTATAGTTATCCTGATGCTGCTATAGTTTTATTTTTGCTTTAGTCTTTCCATTATTCATTTCAGTTAAAGTTTTAGTAATTTTGTTTTTCTTTTTCGCTCGTTAATGTTTTTTTGGCTGGGTAGGTTTTATACATACATTTGTTTAAATTTTTAAAGTAATGTATTAATAAACACAGAAATTGACGTCAACCAGGATTAATAAATGTGTTAAAGTATTTTAATTGTTACTTAACCTATGTTAACAAACCAAACCTTTCTAAAATATTATCATTATTTTTATTTTATTGTATTTTTTAGAAATTCGTATTTGTGTTGATGCTATTTTATTTCAAGTAATAATTTTTATTCGTTTATATGTTTCGTCGTTTGTTTATATATGAAGAGTTCCAATGTAAAAACCATCTTGGTCAAAATTGAGATAATGATATTGAGCGAATGCTCTTCACACATACTGTATGTATCAAGTATTTGCATTTTTTTTTAAATGCGCTAAATCCCAGCCTCAAGTCACTGAGAAGTACCAGCACTCACAAAACTAATCCTATGCATACTAGCCAAAAAAAATGCTAATTTTAAAGAAAATCATCAGACGTCTGAACTCTGCATACATCTTTAGCAAATGCACTAGCCGAATGGGGCCAATATATTGCCCCGGCCCTAATTTCGCAGACATCTGTTGCATGAAACATCCTCCCCCCATCTTCCCTTTATTTCTCCGTGTCTCCTTTCCTCTCGCAGATGCATCGAGCAGACGTTCAGACGCTGTCCACCTCTGCCGACCACAAGCGTGATCATCGTCTTCCACAACGAGGCGTGGAGCACGTTGCTGCGGACCGTCTACAGCGTCCTACACGCCTCCCCTGCCCTGCTCCTCAAAGAAATCATCCTCGTGGACGACGCCAGCTCTGACGGTAACCCCGCTCACCTCCAGCGCGCCGCCCCATCAGACGGTCCGCGTGTTTTAATGGGCGTCCGGTTTCACTCAAGCGGCCCGCTTTACTGAATTCCTGTAGGCCCGCTGACACCCGGCGCTCGTGAAGCAGGTTACTACAGGAAACAGAGCTGTTTGGGAATGTCCTCGGAGGGGTTTCGCTCGGTGGTTGAAGGGGGTCTGGGGTATAGACGGCCATCGGTGGACTCTTTAGAAAAACAGATTGTTTGACAGGTGGACGAAGAAAAAGAGCATTAGGGCAGTGCTTGCTAACCGGTTTGCTTCAGAAGTCGTATTTGACTTAAGACCTCAAGTGGTGGCTCAACTTAACACAAAAAATTTTCAATTCGTTAACATCATTCGTTAATGCACTAACAAACACGACCTTGCTGTAAAGCGTTACCAATTAAATTCCAGCAGTATCCACATGCATATGATTTTTCTAGTTTCTCAGCAACTAAACCATGTTATGACCGTAACACAGTTGCATGCGGCTGTATCTGGTTTCTTTTACCTTGTGTGCTTTTATTCGTGGTTTTTGAGGATGAGGGTGTGCTGCATGGCAAACGAGTTAGCACCGAAATACCACAGAGTTTGACGGGGTGTAAAACTGACAAAAGACGCACGGAGCATTGTTTTCCTCTGTTTTAAATGCCACTGAGTCGATGCTGAATCCTTGCTTTCCTGAATATGCAATTACACTGTTTTGCAACAGTTTGGTTTTTAATGAATGTTTTTAAAATAAGTACCCGATGCTCGCCAATGGTGTATTTATTTGATCATTAAAACAGTAATATTGTATAATATAAAAAATTTAACCAACTCTAACCAACATTGGCTGTGTTAGTATCTGTTTAAATGTAATTTAAATGTAAAATCTGAATTTTCAGCATCATTACGTAAGTCTTCAGGGTCACGTGATCCTTCAGAAATTGTTCAAATATACTGGTTTGCCGCTCATGGAAACATACCGTCATTAATTTTTGTGGAAAACGTGACACTTTTTTTTTTAGGATTTCACGAGGAGTATGAAAGTTCAAAAGAACATACTTTATTTGGAATAGAATTCTTTTGAAACATTCAAAATATCCTCGCTGTCACTTTTAATGCAATACATTTTTTTATTTAATTTAATGCATCCTTGAAAATATTAATTTCTTTCATAAAGGAAGACTCATTTTTACGGTTCTGTACGTTATCAGCAGCATTCGATTATTCGCATTTTACATAGTTTTTACCCTAAAACAGACCCGATGCTATCCATTTTGGGTTGAGAACCGCAGCACTAGATCTCATCTCTCCGTTTCCCTGGTTGAATCACGCAGGGACTGAACTTTCTCTTTTGGCCACATGCCATGCGTGAAATAAAAGCCAGGGAATTGGCTTTCAACTCTTCTTTTACGCTCCCTCTTCTTTTAATTACACCCTCCGTCTCTCTTTCTCAAGCGGTTCTCGCTTCCGCTGAGAAAGACCGGTCTTGTGTGTGTAGTTCCCCACCCTCGGAGGCAGCCAAAACCTATAGAACGTCCCTGTGAGTCACTTCAGCTGCTTTCACAAGGATTAGCGTTGCACCTTTACTCTTAAATGCTTCTGAGGAGGATAATGCATATTATGTAATATCATAAATCACAATGTCTGGGTTGGGAAAGTCACTTCTTAACTGGAGTCCCAAGCGACTTATAATTTAAAGCAGTTAAATGGTCAAGAAACCCTCCCTGCTGATTAAAAAAAACCAGTCTGAAGAGGTTAGGCTCAAGTGATGGTTTTTTCCAAACCTGTGTTATTTTATTTCAGCTGTTGGTATGCAATGTTGGTAAGCAAACAGCTGGTGGTCCCCTATTGAAGACAGTGGGTGCCGTCAACATGAAGACGTTTCAAATGAATCAAGTTTCAATTGCTCTGTCCAACCCGGGTTGAACCAAAACTGATTTCAGTTCATTGTAGAGCTGGTATTTGTGCATAAGTAACCCTTTACTGTTGCTGTTTTTAGCCATTTACTCCTCAGTTCTGTATAATGCATAATGTTATTCCAAAGTGCTGGTCAGTGGCTTTGCCCTGAGGGCTGCTGGGAGACTGCAGACTCATGAAAGGAGATATTTATGCTTAATGAATACGTACACACCCATATCTACTAGATTAAAGGTGCTGGTTGAGCTTTGTCTTGCTCCTTTGCTAAAAGGGTATTATTTTGTCTTTTATCCCAGCACGCTGAATCTAAAACATACCCTCACCGAATACTAAATCGGTCTGAAAGAAGAACTTTAAATTGAAGAATACACTTTAAAAGTAACACTGAAAGAAGTTGGAAGAGCAATATCTGTGCAATCTGTAAGAAATGTGCTCTAAAGCCTATTAAGCGACCTTGCAGTGTGCAACACAGGCAGCTGCCTTTTAAGGGAACGTCCTAACTAAAGTGCCTCCACTTATGCTTGATGCTTAATAAGCATAGAAATACTTGAAAAAGTGTAGCATGCAAATATTAAAGGCATGGTTCACCCAAAAATGCAAATCTGTAAGACCTTTGTTCATCTTTGGAACACAAATTAAAATATTTGTGATGAATTTCAAGAGCTCTCTTACCCTCCCATTGACAACAGGGATCCTAACATGATTTTTGGGTGAACTATCCCTTTAAATATATACTACTGAGACTGGTGCTGAGACTATCCCTTTAAATATATACTTACTGTGATTGGTCTGATAAAAAAAAAAAACTCTTCTGCTCACCAAGGCTGCATTTCTTTAATGAAAAAATACTGTAGTAAAGCCAAATTATGAAATATTATTATAATATAAAATGTTTCCTATGTGAATGTATTTAAACATAATTTTATTTCCGTGATGCACAGCAGAATTTCAGCATCATTACTTCAGTCTTCAGCTTTAAACAATGCTTCAGAAATAATTATAAAATGCCTAATAATTCAAATTAAGCTGATTTGCCTCTCAAGCAACATTTATGATTATTATAAATTAAGTCTTTTCAGCATTTATAATAATGAGAAAACCGTGCTTAATTTTTTGATGAATAGAAGATGTAAAAATATAAGCTAGAATTTATTCAGAATAGAAATCTTTTGTAATATTATAAATCTGTTTTAAAATATTAATGTCTTGCAAAAAAACAAAAACAAAAAAACATATATGAAATATTTATAATGGCCGTCTGGCTCATTTCGTCCACCATCTCGATTCTGCTCCAAGAAAGAATAAATTCCTTAGTATTTCGCGAAAAAGAAAGTCAATAATTGACTGCAAAATGCACAAACGCGCATTTTTTTGATATTTACCTTTCTCACAGAGCGACTAAAGGATGACCTGGACGAGTATCTGAAACAGCTGCACATTGTTCGCGTGGTCCGTCAGCGAGAGCGGAAAGGCCTGATCACCGCACGCCTCCTTGGGGCCTCGGTTGCCACGGGAGAAACTCTCACCTTCCTGGATGCCCACTGTGAGTCTTTCTAAAGTGCCTAAAGTGGTAATAAAAGGATCATATTTTGGATTGCTCCCAAAAGATTCGCTCAACAGTTCATTCCAAACCGATGATTCGGAGTCGACTCTTTGTTTGAAGAGACAATGGCTTTATACGCGGCGCACTTTCCGATTTAAAACCTTGGCAGGATGTTTTCATTCACACCGCATGAAAGCTCGTTTTCAAAAATGAGCTGGATTCACATTAATAGGGTTTGTCTCTTAATAAAGGCGCTCTTTATAACAAGCCTGCGGTCGGTTAGAGCTGCTCGGCGCTGGAAAGAATCTGACGCTTTTTAATTCCGTCTGAGTTTAGGCTCGTTAAACATTCATGATGTTTTTTTAGAAAGTGTTTGTGTCCTCCGCCGGTGTGCCGGACGGTCAGCCGGAATGCAGAAATGACTAAAATTGATTTAGAAGACGCTCTTATTTATTCATCCGGCCTGTGTTTATGCGTCGGGGTGTTTGTAAGTGCGTACCTTGAAGCGAATGAGAGTAAGAGGTGATGGCGTAGCCTAAGGCCAGGAATGTACTGGAAGACTTCAAAGTGATTTTTATCAAGCGATTTGCGCTTGGTTTGTTCAGGTGAATGTTTCCACGGATGGCTCGAGCCGCTGCTGGCTAGGATAGCAGAGAACTCCACGGCCGTGGTGAGTCCCGACATAACCACCATTGACCTGAACACGTTCGAGTTCATGAAACCCTCACCGTACGGACAGCATCACAACCGGGGGAATTTCGACTGGGGCCTGTCTTTTGGTTGGGAGACCCTTCCGGATCACGAGAAACGGAGACGCAAAGACGAGACGTACCCTATTAAGTAAGAAAACACGCACTTTACAGTCATCGAAGCGCCCTTTAAAAGACCCTTCTGCTCACTGAATCAAATCAGTACAACTTGTAATATTGCGATTATATTATTGCTATTCGAAATAACTCTTTTGTATTTGAATACATTTTAAAATGTAATTTATTTGTGCGACGCAAAGCTGAATTTTCAGCATCCGTCTTCAGCGTCGCATGATCCTTCGGAAATCATTTCGTGTTAAGTGGACGAGAAAATGCCATGCAGGTTCGGAACAGCGTGACTGTAAATAGATTTGGAAATACTCGCTGGATTTCATTGCTTGTTTTCCATTAAACGTTTTTTACTCTCCATCCACACATTTCAGTCATTTAATTCTAATGAAAAAAAAAAAACAACAACTTTTAGACTGTAATCGCGTTTGCCCTCGCAGGACGCCGACGTTCGCAGGGGGATTGTTCTCCATTTCCAGAGATTATTTCTACCATGTAGGAAGCTATGATGAGGCGATGGAGATTTGGGGAGGAGAAAATATTGAAATGTCCTTCAGGGTGAGTCAGAATTTTAATTAAAACACACCTTTTCTTCAATCTTAGCACATGTACCTTACCGTTCAAAAGTCTGGGACTGGTAAGTAGTTTTTTTTTTGTTTTATATAATTTTTCACTTTTGTTCAGCATGGATGTATTAAATTAGACAATAGCGACCGTAAAGATGTTTTTAAATGTTTAAAATAAATGTTGCTCTTTTGAACTTTCAGTTAATCAAAAATGCTTAAATTTCAGTTTTACCTCGCACAAATTTAATTTCACTTTAAAATGTATTCAAATATTAAGCATTATTTTGGATTGTAATATTTGTAATTTTACATTTTGGATTGAAAAAAAAAAAAAAAAAAAAAAAATATATATATATATATATATATATATATATATATATATATATATATATATATATATATATATATATGTATATAATATATAATTTTTTTTTTCTCTCTCTCTCTCTCTATATATATATATATATATATATATATATATATATATATAATTTTTTATAAATATATATTTTTATATATATAATTTATTTGAGAAAATACTAGATTAACTGTTAGATTACATAAAAGAAGGTTGTCTTGTGTGTATGTAACTTGTGTGTATGTAACTCCAATTCAGCAGATGTCTTCT
>NC_056707.1:24140088-24167588 GCF_018831695.1 Puntigrus tetrazona
ATTATAGATAAAATGCTTCAAATAATTTAATGCAACGTTTAGATTTTACAGCACCAAAGACTTCCTGAAAGTATTTGCTTCGTATCGCTTTCATTTTCACAAAGCTAGTTTTTTTTTTTTTTTTTTCTTTAAATGCAGTGAAGTCAGTCCTGTTCTGCAGCACATTTCTGCTCCATAACTTATTAAAAAAAACAATATTCGGTTGTGATTTAATAAATATTTCTGTAAACTGCTTCAGCAGCTTTTCAGAAATAGGTTCCGGTCAAAATGAGAGTCTTCAGCTTAACAGCTTCACAGTGAAGATTGATGTAAACTAGTTTATTAAGTCAGATAAAACCTATACGCGCATCTCGAAATGAAAACGATATTTTGAAGAAAACGCGTTCGGTTTGGAATATTATTTTGAAGTGCAACAACGTTATAAAAAAAGACATTCACTAAAACTAAAATGGTGAAATAAACTGGTTTTAAAATTATAAAAAATAAATGTATATAATTAAATTAAATGCAAAAGTAATTTAAAAGTATGCTTTATTACTATATACAGTAAAATAATAAATGGAGACATGAAAATGTGTTGCACAGCAGGAATGATGCTGATATTTTAAATGTAATTTCTGTAATTTCGTTTAAGCCCTTTTTTTGTTTTATTTTACTCTACTGAAATATTTTGATTCTTAGATGTTAGTTTTGTATATTTCGGCATGTTGTTGAACATTGTGAATATTTGATGAGAGTTAGGTAAGACCGAAGGCCTGATATCACGCAGAATGACAGAGACTGGCAGTAGAGGGCGCTGTTATACAAGCGTCTGCCTTCAGTACATTCAGTCTTCACATGAAGAAGAGAGTGAAAGCCAAAACATCAGGCCAGAAATGTTCTCTCTCTCTTTTTAATTACAGCAGGTGTATACATCAGTCACAAATTTGGTTTATACACCGCTATTCCATAATAATGCCATGAAGCGATGTAGATTAATCTTCTTTGTTTAGAATATATTTTGTAATAAAACAAAAAAGGATTTAATTTTTGTAAGAGTGTTTCTGAAGTACAGAAAAGAAACTAATTACACAATTTCACATTCAAAACAGTGAAATATAATGCTTTAGTCCCTCCGACTCTCTGTCTCTACCCGATGTTGCTTTTTTTGAGTGGAAGTGGAGGGGTAAAAAAATGGCAATTTGAATTGGTAAAATAATTTTTTGTGTATTTGAATAGAAATGTATGTTGTTACATTTTTTGTTTGAACTCTGAAATTGTTTTGAATAAAAGGGTTTCAAATGCATCTCTCTCTCTCTCTCTCTGTCTTTTTCTTTCCATCTGTCTGTCTCTCTTTTTGTCTGTCATCTCTCTCTCTCTTTGTCTGTGTCCCTGTCTGTTGTCTCTCTCTCTCTCTGTCTTCATCTATGCATCTGTCTGTCGTCTTTCTCTTTGTCTGTGTCTCCATGTGTCTTTCCGTCTGTCTTCATCTGTCTCTCTCTTTTGTCTGTGTCTCCATCTATCTCTATCTGTCTTCATCTGTCTGTCTCTCTTTTTGTCTGTCTCTGTCCATCTGTCTCTCTTTTTGTCTGTCTTCATCTGTCTCTGTCTGTCCGTCGGTCTCTCTCTGTCTTCATCTGTCTCTCTCTCTGTGTCTCTGTGTCCGTCTGCCTGTCTGTCATCTCTCTCTGTCCTCATCTCTCTCTTTGTCTGTGTCTCCATTTATCTCTGTTCGTCTGTCTTCATCTGTCTTTCTGTCTCTCTCTCTGTCTGTGTCACCATCTCTCTCTCTGTGTCCCTGTCTGTCGTCTCTGTCTGTGTCTCCATCTCTCTCTCTCTGTGTCCCCGTCTGTGTCTCCACCTATCTCTGTCTGTCTGTCTCCATCTCTCTGTCTGTCTCCATCTCTCTCTCTGTGTCCCCGTCTGTCGTCTCTCTCTCTCTGTCTGTGTCTCCATCTCTCTCTCTGTGTCCCTGTCTGTGTCTCCATCTCTCTCTCTCTGTGTCCCCGTCTGTGTCTCCACCTATCTCTGTCTGTCTGTCTTTCTCTCTGTCTGTCTCCATCTCTCTCTCTGTGTCCCCGTCTGTTGTCTCTCTCTCTCTGTCTGTGTCTCCATCTCTCTCTCTGTGTCCCTGTCTGTCGTCTCTCTCTCTCTCTGTGTCCCAGTCTGTCGTCTCTCTCTTTGTCTGTGTCTCCACCTATCTCTGTCGGTCTGTCTTTCTCTCTGTCTGTCTCCATCTCTCTCTCTGTGTCCCTGTCTGTCATCTTTCTCTTTGTGTCTCCATGTGTCTTTCTGTCTGTCTTCATCTGTCCATTTGTCACTCTCTTTGTCTGTGTCTCCATCTGTCTCTCTGTCTTTGTCCGTCTGTCTTCATCTGTCTCCCTCTCTGTCCGTCTGTCTTTCTGTCTCTCTGTCCATCTGTCTGTCTCTCTTTTTGTCAGTCTTCATCTGTCTCTGTCCTCATCTGTCCATCTGTCTCTCTCTGCTTGTCTCTCCCTATCGGTCTATCTATCCATCTGTCTGAAATCTTCAAGGCAAGGGTTTGTCATGCAACCCCCTTTTTTCCCATTTAGTGATTTATGAAGCAACAAAAAGCGCTTTAACAAAGAGAATTTTTATTCAATACATACCGTTTAAGGAACGCACAATAAATACACATCATAATAGATCATTCATAAGAAATACTGAAAACAGAACGAGAACTGCGATTCTAACTGGTAACATGATATGACGACTCCTGTCTGCTGCCAGTTCATCCGGTCCCGCTGTAGTACAGGGTTCAGTGACATTACATCTGTACACATGTCTTTCATATCCCATAATGCATCAAAGACTGAGGTCTGTTGTACCAGCACTGTGTGTGTAAGTCAAGAAGTGAAGTAAAGACAAATCTGGACCAATGTCCAGACAATAAATCCTAGAAGGCAAAAACACAGAGTGAATTTGCTTTTGTAGAATTTGAAACAATGGCAAAAATAATTAAAAAATGAAGGCATTCACTTTTAAGTAATCCATCGGTTACTTAAGCCAAGGCAGTGATCCAATGCTGCTGCCCAAATTACCATTGCAACATTCAGTATTTCAGTCATTTCAAAGCACATCTTTCTTTACTTGTTTTATCTTTAAAGGCGAAGTATGTCATTTCTGCACCAATGGCAGCCGTGAGTGTTTTATTTTAGGTTCTGGGTGGATGCTCAAAATGATGAAATTGTTGAATATTGACGTCTCAAATATTTTAAAAGTAAAAAGTGACAAAAATTCTGAAGCATAACGTCATAATTGTGACAAAATTTAGAAATGATGAGTTATGTAAATACAAAACATTTAATTTATGACAAAAGCAATAATGACATCAAAAGCCAGAAAATGATAAAAAAGTCAATTATGACGATGACATTCACAGACAAAATTGACAAAAATTAAAAAATTACAAATAAAGTATTACGTCAACAGGGGAAAGTGACAAAAAATCAAAATTATGAGATGAAAGTCATAATCTCATAAATCTTATAATTTTGACTCATTTGTTTTTGTAATGTCAAAATTACGACTTTTGTCACAATATTTGTCGTAATTTAAAATCTATGACATTTTAAAGCATCTATTTAAACGATTTGATATTCATGAAATGCATGTTTATATTATGTGTCACAAATGATTTTCCGTACGGAGAGGTAATGGCGCACCACTCGAAGCATAGCATTTTGAGGTATATTTCACGTTTGTAGAATAAAGATTTGCTTAACGCGTAAGGTTAGAGGTCAAAGGTTCTGAATGTCAAAGCTGGGATGCATGTTTTAAACGACACACTTCACCTTTAAAGATCAGGTTATTTCATTCCCGCCCCCACGAGGTCACGCTACAATGTTGATGACATAAAAGGCATTTGATTGTCCTGTCTTGAGCTTATTGAGGGACATTCTCCATCGGACAATGGCTCTCTTTAATCAAGAGGATAAACAAACCGACAGATGCATCATTAAGGTTTGTGCGTTAAAAACGGCTTCATCTCAACTCGTCAGTGCTTCAAAGTAATATTTCACACAAAAGCGATTATCCTGTGATTACGTAAACACCCTCATGTCGTAGAAGGAATATCTTTCTAAAAGTTCTCTCTTTTTTTTTTTTAGGGAACAAAACAACAGCGTACGAGTTCAGAACGACCTGGATGAGGGTGAGTAAATAATGACGGAATGCTTCTTTCTGAGCGAACTTTCCCTTTAACACGGGAGGAAATCACTCCTTTCAACGAACATTAGCTTTCACGTGTGGCATTATCACACTGTAAACTATTGCACTTCACAAATTACTCTTCAGAATGATTTATTCGGTCAAAGCTGATTTTTTTTCAATTAAATAGCCGTAAAATATTTATCACTATAAATCGAGAAAAATCGCTTTCCTGGCCTCCATCCATTCGATACCTTTTATGCAATAAATGTAAAGCATCACCTTGCACGAACCTAATATGAGTTAATTTGTATTCTAGACTTCATAATTTAAACACTTTTAAAAATCATCTTCGCCTGACGGAAACGGAACGCTTCGTTCGCAGTAACTTGATGCATTTCAAAGTGCGTTTCATCAGAAATCCCTGTATAATCCCAAAGATAATTCAAGACTTCAGTATCTCAGAGTTTCGTAAGACAGAGAGTCTGATCATTTTCATTACGGTTTATCTGGTCTAAAAAGTTAAATCTGTCATCTAACTACCTTCTGTCTCCTATCTGCCGTTTAAAAAAATGCAGATAGATATGATATATATTTCTTGTTAGTGTCATCAAAAAAAAACATCCTTCATGTCTCCATTAAAAACTTGGAGATATGTTATAAAAACATAATCTAGGGCTGTGTTCGGAATAGCACGCTAACATACTACTATATACACACGGTATGTATATGCACACCATACTGCATCCAAAAATGTCCATATATGTATCCAAATGTTTCATAAGATTTTTTTATATGAAAATTTTTATTTTAAATCAGTTGCCAGTATACTATAAGAGCTTGTTTCTGCCACGCGATGAGAAAATAAAAAGAGTGACTATCACTTTATATCTCACAGTTCAGACTTTTCAGTCTCAGAATTCTGAGAAAAATGGCAAAAAATCGCAAGATATAAACTTGGAACTGTACGACGTCATTTCGCAATTGCTAGAAAAATCTAAATTGAATTCAGTTTTTTTTTTTTTATTTTGTGTTGGAAACTAAAAACAGCTGCTAGACGTAAACTAGCAATTGTGAGAAAGCGAGTCGGATATTTATCTCGCAGTTTTTTTACGAATACGTATTTTTACTTTTTTGTTTTCGTTTTGCTGTGATAGGATAGTTTAGAGTTGACGGGAAGTGCGTTGGGAGGAGAATTCAAACATGGGATGCCCAACGTCTCGCAATTCAGAAAAATCATCATTGCATCATCATCAAAAATTATAAGCAGAAAAAATATAAAAAATGCATTATTTTTTTTTTATCCTGTGGTGGAAACGAGCTTCCGTAGTATACAGATTAGTATACGGATAATATATTATGCAGTAAGTAGTAAGCAAGTATTCCATTCCAAACGCAGCCTTAGTCATGGCACGGTACCAGATAGCCCCGCCCCCTTTAGTGTTCAGGTAACAATTGGTTGCGGTTCTGTATAATATCAGCCAATGGAAAAGTGCAATTATGTTGAGGAAATGTATCGTGTTCACAACTTAAATGCGGTTTTGGTTTTGTAAGCAAAGGCAAATGAACAGCACACATTTTAAGAGCCGTTTTCATGCTTTCACCAACTCTTTAAAGCATGAAGTATGTGTACGAAAACGCAACAGTATTATTTTCTTTTACAGTACATCGAACTCTTACAAAACCATAAACCAGCGATGAAAGCTAAAAAAAACCCCAAAACAAAACATGCTTTTATCAAACATTTAGATATACACTTACTTCAGAACACTAACAGCAACAATCTTTTTTTTTTTTTCGTTTTCTTTTTTGCACCACTGACACAGATACATAGAAAAGTTCTATCCACATTTCTGCTCAAAACTAGAACTTTTGAAATTACAAGAAACATTGCACGAGCCTAAGGCCAGTAATAGACTTTGCGCCAGTACGTAAACGCTCGGCCGACATTTTACAAGCGTGGACCTGAAGTTCACCCCAAAAATTACAATTCTGTCTTTTATTCACCCTCATGTCTTTCCGAGCTTTTTTTTTTTTGCTTCTGCACAACATACAAGAAGTTAGCGTTAACAGCGCTGGACTATATTGGACTCCATTTACCTTTATGTATAGACAAATTATTTATTTTTATCGTCTTAAAACGGGTTCAGAATGACGTAAGGGTGAGTAAATAATAAAAGTGTTTCAGTTTTAAGTGGACTGTCTCTTTAAGTTCCTGCTCTAGTGGTAACCTCAAGGGGGCAGCATACTAATGTATGTTGATTAAAATAAAAACAATGGGTCTCATTTATTACTAAGCGCTCGTACGCATGAATTTGTGCTTAAAAATGTGTGCAAATGAATATGAACACATCAAGACGTTTCGTGCAAAAATTGTATGTAAATATATGGAAAAAACTAGAGCAACTGAAACCATGCGTATGAAAAAAATTATTGGTGGCATTATAATCACGTTAAGATTAAATTAATCATATTATAATCATGTTAAGATGGATTTTCACCACCTTGTTATGGATGGCCCTGGTTAAAAGTGATAATTGTTTGCGAAAAATAAGCTTGGAAATGGCATAGGTGTGTTTTATGCAAATTACTACAGTCAGTTGAGTTTGAGAACGCACATAGACACATTTCATAAGAAATATTCCTGTACGTATGCAAAAATGCAAAATATTCTATTATCAGTGAATAAGACCCATTGCGTATTCAAATCGAGTTTGCGTAGCTAGAAGCGTTTGCGTTAACGTACTTGCGTAGAGTTTTTCCGACCTAAAGCTTATACGCTCTGATTTTGCAGTTTAAATCGTTTTTGTTCTTTGCAAAGTTCAGTAAAAATACATATTTTTGGATCCGCCAAACGTTAAACAGGAAAACGAAACGTCGATGTGCAGAATCGAAGGCTGCTTTTATACTCTCGCGCTGCTCTCTGAATCTAAACCGGAGTGGGCTCAGCGAAAGCGTCCAGTAAAGTAGGTCCTTTCGTGTTGTCCGCTAGCGAAACTTCAGGCAGATTGTGAGACATCTCCTTTGGCTGTTCAGCTACGTAACAGTTCCCGTTGGCGTTGTAACTCGTATCCTGTGTATTGTTGTTCAGATAGTTTTGGAATTCCATCTGGCTCAGCTCTCCTGATTGGCTGAGGAAGGTCCCTTTGGATTGGACGCTTTTATCCGGCTCTGAGGCGCAACAGCCAATCACGGCCAAGTGGTGATTGGCGTATGGCTGCTCGGGCTGCTGGGAGTAGTCCGTGTACTGGTCAGTGGTCACATTGTAAGGACCCTGAGACATGACCCTACTGGATTCATTAACCCTGTCTTGATAAGACGCCGTGTCTCCTACGTAGGGCTCACTAGATTGGTTGGCGGAGGCTAAAAGTGTGGGCGGAGTAGCGTTTTCCATTTGGTAGTACTCCGCGGTGGAATTGATGTAGTAGGAGTTGCCGTTGGTTTGGTTGTCGGATGCGACCGTATTCTCAGAGTAACACATCACGGAAGGGGGCGGAGCCACTTCACTATTGGCCAATCCTGTGTCGAACTCTTCCGCCTTGTCTTCGTCCTCATTGTCGTCTTCCTCCTCAGAGTCGCTGTTCGCTAAACTCTGCGTGCTGGAGTCAGACAGACTGCAGAGACTGCTGCTTTCGTCCTCGTCGTCTTCGTTCTCATCTTCTTCGTCATCTTCGTCCTCTTCGTCCCATCTTCCTCATCCTCGTCGTCTTCTTCCTCCTCCTCCTCCTCCTCCTCCTCTAAAGTGTCGTCCATGTCGTCGCCGGCCTGGAGATGCATGATGGTGGTCTGCGGTACCGTGTCCGGGATCGCGTATTCCAGCGCATGCTGGCCTGTCGCCAGCGGGCTGCAGTGACCGTTCGGGTCGCCGTGGAAACCGTTTCCGGTCGGCGCGACGACGCCGGAGTTCTGCTGCTGCTCGCGGCTCTTCTCGAGTTCCAGCTTCATGATGGTGTGCAGGAAGTGAGTCCGAACTCGGATGGGGTTGAACTCGATCCTGCCGGCTGCGTTGCTGCAGCCCTCTTTCGTGCAGCCGCACGGGAACGACATGCGGTCCACCTGTGGACATCCAAGAACACTTGAGCACAGGCCAGTTTAGAGTGGTTTGAATTACACACAGCAGGAATGGTCTAAATAAAGGCCCTCGCTCTTTTGAGGCCTGATGCGCTGAGTAAAATTTAACCAGCTGTATCAGTCAGACCTAATCGGTTCTATCAGGGCACACCTCCATTAAACTTTATCTCTGGACATCTTAATCATTTATGCTTGTTAGTCTGCCATGTTAAATTTCCTCGACAGGGTTTGTTTTACTACAGTACGGCGAAGGAGGGCTCTCTTGAGGAAAGCAAATCATCTCCTGATGCGGTTCTAGCGACATTATACAATGTGTCACAAACATGTAGTTCACCTCAAAGTAAAAATACCTCACTAAAGACTATTTTTATGGCCAATACAATTGTTTTGGATTATATTTATGACAGTTTTTTTCACATTTATTTATTTCTGGTAATGCTACAATATGAATACAAATAAATTCATGGATTAAATAAATATAATAATATACAATTTTAAAAGTAAAAAAGGATAGTAATTGCTAATATGAAAATAATATAATATAATATAGAATATTTACACTGTAAAATATTTAAACATATTTGATTATAAAAATTTTTTCACATTTATTTATTTATGGAAATGCTACAATATGAATACAAATAAATTCATGGATTAAATATAATAATATACAATTTTAAAAGTAAAAAAAGGATAGTAATTGCTAATATGAAAATAATATAATATAATATAGAATATTTACACTGTAAAATATTTAAACATATTTGATTATAAAATTTTTTACTGTGTCCTATGGTGTGACATAGTAAAAATACAATAAATAAATGCATCTTTATTGAATGAAATGTGACTTTATTCTTAAATTAAATGGCATGAGAAAGGTTCATCTTCAGTGTCAAAGATGATTTGTTTTTACATTTTTGCTGTCACACCATAGGACACACTGATACGTCAGCTACCCATGTGTGTGCGTTTGCTGATCACACCTGACACTTGATGCCAGCGAGGCTACATGTGCAGGTCTCTGGGTCACAGAAGAGTCTGCAGTCGCAGCCGCAGTCTTCCCTGGACACCCGGATGGCCCGTAGCTCATGTTTCTCCTCCACATCGATCTTCTTGACGCCAGATGAGCGCAGCAGAGCGCGCCGCTTCTTAGTGGTCAGCGGCTGAAGGAAAAAGTATTCATCCACCTCTGTGTTATCAATATCCAGGTCATCGTCAGAGATGTCATCCAGCGTGAGAGCGTTGGCCTCCTCGGACTCCACCGAGCCGTTCTTCGTCAACTGAGGACGATACGAAAGGTGACATGTTAAAGATGTTTGCGCAGTAACATAGTAGTAACTGATCAGATTCCGAAATTAAGTACTTGTCATTAAAATAAGCTACATTTTAAAATACTCGTGAACAGACTACAGAGATTACATATTATTCACACATGCTTATATACACTCAGAAAGTGCAGTTTTATGGATATTCATACATGGACTAGTCATTACTCGGGTGGCTAGACAACATTTGACCAATAGCTTTTGTCTCGCAAACTCATTAAAAAGCACAAATTCTCATTATTTCTTGTTCGCAAGCATTTTCAAACTTCTTTCGCTATACATTAAGTTTAAAGTGGTGGTCCATCGGCAATTCTGTAAAAAGACAATATCTCCTTTTGCTGATTTTGATTATGTTTGTTTATGCTCAAAAGCAACATCACACACTAACTACAGTTTAAAAAAAAGTGAAATCGAAATCATCGACCCCTTTAAGTACCCCTGAGATTTAAAAATAAATATTTGAACAATTAAGCATCACATTTGCATGTTCACAGTTCTCTGACATTTGTTAACGGTCGTACGGTGTGCAGGTAAACTTTTTTAGTAAGCTTTGAATGTTATTTTAAAAAGGTTTATTTCAATTTAAAATGTTTAGAATTTATTTGCATGCCTTTAATTAAACTCACAAAGCCACTGCAGCTCCTTTGGGAAACCTTAATATAATGTTGTTAATTACAATGAAAGGAATATATTTTCTCACTCTTTGTATTTTTACATCATTGTGGTACGAGATTAAATAAATGTGATAAACAAAATAAAGTAATCTAAATGTAATCTGATTATATTGCCTAAAAGGTAATGTAATGGATAAAGTTACTGTATATTTTTAACAATAACCAAAAATACATTGCATGGGTTAAAATGATTTGTTTTATGACAAAAATCATGTTCCATAAAGATATTTAGTATATTTCCTACAGTGAATACATTAAATCTTAATTTTTGATTAGTAATATGCATTGCTAAGAACTTAATTTGCACAACTTTAAGGTTTTTTTTTTTGCACCCTCAAATTCTAGATAATTAAATTGTTGTATCTTTGCCGAATTTAATCCTGACAAACCACACATCCCTTGTAAATCTTATTTATTTACAATAAATCTTGTTTCACATAAGACTTGTTTCACATTTGTAATCAGTAATGCGTCACGATTTGCAAGTAACCCGAATATATGTACGGCAAAGGAACGGTTTGCTTACCCGCAGCCGAATGGAGTTGAGTTTCTCCTCTTTCAGGTGATCTCGGAGCATGTCTCTGTGGATTCTCTCCTGCTCCATGGCGAACTCTCCCAGCGTGTACTGCCTCACGCAGCTGTGTCTGCTGGACATGCCCAGCGTGCTGCCACCCTGACTGGGCACGCTGGTGAAGCCCTGCCTCCGGCTGAAGTAATACACGGTCACCTTCTCGAAGTGGACCCTCCTCGTCCTCATCCGCTTCTCCCTCTTCAGTATCGAGGACGCTAGAAAGACATTAAAGGAGGTAAATAAAATTACAGTTCTGTTATTCGATTTGAAAGACACCGATATGCATCTTTCCGGTAACGGTGCAGTGCGTCCGAGCGATTCGTGGACTGAGTGATGCGTTTAATATCGACAACGTATTTGACTCTATTGAGTGATTTTGTTCATTTTACGCTGATTAATTTATATTAAGTGTATGCATTAACTTGTGCATTTATGCATGTGGTAGATGCTTTTATCCAAATCTGCTTTTCCATTCATGTTTAACATTATCTATCAGTTCTTGCATTCCCTGGAAACTGAACTCATGATCTTGACGTTGCTAGCACCATGCTACAATAATGCTAAAACTAACATTAGCTTCTCCATTCTTTTTCTATTTTTTTTTTTTTTTATTATTATTATTTATTATACAATTAATAAAAGCAAAAGAGGCCTCTAAAACTAGCTTGCTCTTTTATTTTCTAATCTGTTTTATTTTTTATATATATATATATATATATATATATATATATATATATATATATATATTTTTTTTTTTTTTTTAAACTTGCTATTTGTACTGCGTTAAGCTAACTGAGACTTGTTATAGCACTCGCGTATCATTGCTTTTTTTTTTATTTACGTTCTTTCCATTGTCCTCATTTGTAAGTTGCTTTGAATAAAAGGGTCTGCTAAATAAAATAAATGAATAAAAATAATGCATATTCCGTATATAGCAGTGAGAGTGTTCAGAAATCTGATTGGACTAATTTGCTCTTTTAGGATTAAATAAATTTATTCCAAATCATTCTGATTTAGCAATTGATTTATATTGTCTCTGCATGGCATTTTACTTGCTTTAAAATGTGTGTAAGATAGATAGATAGATGCATAGGAATAAAAATATATATATATATATATTGTTCCTGATTCTTTTAAAAGAAGCAATGCTACCACAGGCTTTACATATGTGAAATAAATTTAAAAAAATTATAAAAAAAATTAAAAATACATCAAAAACAGTAATATTGTGAAATATTATTATAATCTCAGCCAACTATTTTTAACATTAATATATTTTAACATATAATTTATTTCTGCGATTAAAGCTGAATTTTCAGCATCATTACAGCAGTCTTCGGTGTCGCATGATCCTTCAGAAATCATTCTAATATTGCTTATTTACTGCTCAGGAAACATTTCTGATAATGATTAACATTCAAAATAGTCGTGCCGCTTCATATTTTTACAGTATTCTCTCATAAATAGAAAACCCCCCAAAACATTTGTTTGAAATGGAAATCTGTTGCTAGCAATGTTTGAATACTGAAATATATTCTTTGCGAGTTATGTCACGCAGCTTTATTAGCAAGCCATCCTGCTCTGTGCGCCTCTAGTGGCTCCTTCAGTTCTCTGCACGCCGCCGGCTCCTATTGTTTGGCTATTTAAAGGGGGATGGTAAATATACCCTGTATAAATATCCCCAGTTTTGGCCTCCACAAGAGCGGAGTTTCCCTGATACTCTCTCCCACAGCTCCCTTCATGTCTGACACAAACAGGACAAATAAGAACCATCTGCTGCTGCCGGTCCCCCGCCCAGAACCACCAGCACACACACACACACACACACACACACACACGCACGCTTAACCCAGTCTGACTCTGGAGCTCCAGCACAACTGAAGCACAGGGTGGAGGAACAATTAGGTGATATGTATCTTGTTTAAGAGCCTTTTTTTCTTCATATGCATGAACAGGCTTTTATTTAGATACCTAGTTCTAGTAAAAAAGATCAATAAAAATATGCATTGTGATATATAAATCTGGATCATCTTCCGATGAAAAAAGTCAATGGAGTCAAAGAATTGGAAAAAAGTCAGAATTGTGAAAACTCACAATTGTGCGACTTTTACAATTATATGCTTATAGTGCATTTTTTTGCTCTTCTGTTCCACACATTTCACCCTTAAAATAAAACGTACGATTTATTCCGTGTAAAGAAAACGATGCGCGTTTAAAAAAAAAAAATATTTAATTTCACTATCATTTTATTTTCATGCCAATGAAGCAGTTTTTCCACGTGACATTCTCCTTGCAGTAATAAATGTAAAATAAAATGTACATATATTAATGTAAATATAATAAAATGCATTTATATTTGGTGATTCTCATTACTGTAATTAAGCAACTACATCGAAAACGATGTCTCCGTTCCAAAAAGTACCAAAAATAGGCTTCGGTTTATGTGCAAAATATAATAAGCATGCATCGTATTTGATATTTACATTTATAATGCATTAAAGCATATTCAAAACAAATGCCGTTTTATATACTTTATATTTACCCTATATAATAACTATATAAGTAAGAAGTGATAATTTGTCAAATTCTGCATATTAGAATTATTTCTGAAGGATCACATGACACTATACTATATACTATCACTGTATTTTAGTAATATTCCACAATATAGTCTTGTTTTTTTTCTTTGCTCAAATACAAAAGCATCTTTCGGAAATCCCAATAAATCTCAGCAACCCCAAACCTTTAAATGGGTCACAAAATTATGTGCAAACGCAGGTATATGAATATGGCGGTCATTATCATACCCTCGGATGTTTGCCACAGGGTTTGCATCTAACGCTCACTGGCTGTTCATCGTGTTCACAAGAATCCAGCTCAGCAGGTTGATTCGAATGCCAGTAATTTACGATTATGAGCTACATCTCACATCTCGACGTAGACGTGACCTCTCTCTGAAGCTTTCTAGAGGAGGAAACAGGCGTCCTCTGGGACTCGCTGCACCGTGGGTCATCCAAAGACGTCTGGTGCACATAAACTCCTAATTATTTTTAATGACGGAATCAAAGCGGACGAGCGCCACGAAAGAGAGGCGATGGAGAACTGAGGGCTGAAGAGCATCGACAGTGAGAACGCCGCTCTCCTGAAGCAACTTCTCGCTTTATGGCGAGTTAATTAATCTCTGTTTGTTTTAAAAGCCGCCGCATCTTTCTAGAAATGACGACTGATGCTTTTCAGGTGCTTTTTCGGCTCATGCGCACTTCGGCTCCGGCCAGATGTTTTACGTTTATTGCGATGATGGATATTTTCTCAAGCCCCCTTCAGACAAGCTTGATGACGATCAATATCAAATCTCGGTGATGAATTTTCCTTTCAAAGGGCCATTTTCTATTTTCTGCTACCAATTTCGAGCTAGCGTTTTTCCCTGGGGGCATTCTCTGGGAAACGGTATTTCCTATCTTCCTTCTCATATACCAACAGTTCGGTGCTTTAAAGGAATGACAAAACAGTTTTGCGCCAGTTGTCATTAAATGTAAAGGACCAGTTTAGCAAAAAGAAAAAAAACCAAAAACAAAAACAATATATATGTTTCTAAGACTATATAAAAGTGGACAAATAATGGCCAATTTACACCAAATACTTAAACTTCAGAGTCATGTTTTGCATTAAATCTTACGTATTTTTGACCTGGCAGCTTTTCCCTTTATGGGTATAAAATATAAATACGAAATATAAACCCAAAAGTCGCAATTACCCCTTTTTTTATCCTAAAAAAGGATAAAAGATAAAATGCGCAAAGAAAGAAATGAGCAAATACGCATGAGAAAAACTGAAACAAAACGTACTTCAACAATCATAATAGTGTTATTTACGTCTTCGATCGAGATACATTGAAGATGCATAAGTAAAGTGTTAAAAACAAAATTAAGATTATGCTTCAAAAAATATATATATAAATATCTGTCAATGGGGAGGAAAACTTAATTTCCCTTGGAATTAAGTTGATTTTCTGAGCCCTAGTGCTGTCAAACAATTGCCATTAATTGCATCCTAAATTAAGTTTTTGTTGATATAACGTGTGTGTGTACTGTGTATATTTATATTTATATACAATATAAATTATATTAATATAAATATAAGTACGTGTAAATATTTTCAAAATATATAATATATGTATATTTATACATTTATACATATATGATAAATAAACAAATAAGTGTGTGTGTATAAATGTATTTCATTATATATATATATATATATATATATATATATATATATATATATATATATATATATATATATATATATATATATATATATATATATATACATTTTCTTTATATTTCATGTATAATATATGCATAATAAATATACACAGTACACACACTAGTTTTAAATAATAAACTTACTTCTTATGTCATGTCTTTATTTTATGTAATTTCAGCAATTAACATGCATAGACTGTTTATGTTCCATTTCATTTTGGCCTTCAATTTTCTCGGCCTTCTAAAGCTCTCAAGGAGCCTTTCCCTTCATCGAATCCGCAGACGTATTTCACTGAAACATCTGATCAGTAATAACGGCGCCTGACCTGTGCGCTGCAGTGCGTGCGTTGATGAAGAGGACGATGCTGATGAAGAGTGGCTGAAGTGCGAGGCTGACGGGTTGACGCTGTCGCTGCTGTCTCCGCTCTCAGTGCTGGAGATCTCCTCCTCCTCAGACTCCCTCAGAGAGGAGCAGGGTGACGCTCCCTCCACCTCCTCAAACTTCCTCTTAAGGATTCCGCTCATGGCTGCACCAGACAAAAAAATAAATAAATAAATAACATTCGTTTTTAACATTGAGTTACTCGGCGTTTCAACGGAAAATCCTATGTACTTATAATCCTGGAAAGAGATCGACCAATCAGAGTTACAGAGATATTACACATGCATCGCTGCCCGGTCTCATGGCATAAATGTACCTCGGTGCAAAAACACGTACAGTAAAAAAGTACACCTTTTATTCCTTTTCACACGAGTTTCGTAACCATTTCAAATCTGTGCAAAAGGAAGCTGAAATGGCACGGCTGCGGTTTTGCATTTTTTTAACGCTATCTGAGTTGCACTCACTTTCGGTGACCGTCCCCGGATATTTCAATATGATATCAACCTATATCGATATAATAAAAACGTACCAGGTTTCACATATTGAACCTGTGTTTTAGCGCCGCTCAGTGGACATTTCTCTTTGAAGGTGCATGCTTTCATGTGACGCGCGAATCCTCTGTAAATTTTATTATTTATATTTCGTTTTATTGCAGAATATTCCGATACGGATAAATACATGCGGGTCAAATTCTATTTCCAAACGTGATGTTATACATTAAGAAAGCATGTTAAATGCAAGCACAGCATCGGCTTTAATATTTAAAATATATTTTGTGAAAATGAAATGCCAATAATAAGGGTCCACCGTCGCTGGGCGTAAAGGATGCAGACTAATTAGGTCAAAATTAAATAATGTACTTATTCTGGAGCCTGCTTATTAAAATATGTAATAGCAAAAGTGGTCACGGCGCATTTTATTCTATTTTAAGTTATTAAAAATAATACTTTTCGATTTAAAGAAAAGATGAAAAACGATTAAAACGCTGTGATACGTTTTTTAATGATTGTTGTTCTGAAAATACATGATAAGAATTTCTGGTATGTAAACTCATTACTTTTTGCTCAGAAAAAAAACATTGAAACATATATATATTGAACGGGGGAGAACAACTGCATTATAGTGTTGAGATGTTTGAAAACGTCATTTATAAATTATACACTATTATATAAATATATATTATTAATTAGAATATATATAATATATTATATATATATATATATATATATATATATATATATATATATATATATATATATAATATATATAATATTTTTTTGGTGTTTTTCACACACCGTTTGCTTCGAAAAAATGTCATTTGTATGAGATCCCTATGGAAAAAAAAAAAAAGTGGGCCACTGAAGAAGTGGTCAGCCATTGTTGCTCTATATCAAGCTCATGTTCTCGGAGATCCTCAAAGCACTCAATTAGTGATTAGCACACGTTAGAGCACACATCCTCCTCTCCTCTCCTTTCCTGTCCTCCTCTTCGCAGCCATTGATCACCGGGCCTCACAGGAACCCAGATGGAAGCAGAGAGAGAGAGAAAAAACTACTAATTGAATTCCACCTCAACCTTCCAGGAAGTCCATTTTGTCTGTGTTTGATTGAGTGTCTTCAGGAAAGAAAACAAACGGGGGAAACTCGAGATGAGTTTTCAGAGTCGCACTCATAAAGCGACTACCTCCGCTTCAGGAATTTATTAATCAAAGCACAAGGACACAGCGTGACCGAAAATAACACGAAATCAGACTCGGAGGCTGGGAAAAAGAAACGTTCGGCGGAGGGCTGTGAAAATAAGTGTAATCTTCGAATACGCAGAATAAAAAAATTAATTAATCTTGTTTTTACAATGAAGTCAGGTATCCTAGAGAAAAGTATAAAATGGTGCCGTACAAAAATACCGTTCACCTTTTGCACGTTTCTCAGCGGGAGGTCGTCATAGTTAACGTTCGAGCGGTAAATGGGAGAATATTTAGACGCTTTTTTAGAAACATCTAATGCATGATTTGATATAAAAGTTATATAATACAAAGTATAGTGTCGTAAATGTGCGAACAACTGATGACCGTCGAGAAACACAGTCACGGTCTTGTGAAAAGGGTCCCAAAAGGATTTTGACCCCCGGGGTTGCCAGTTGTTGGCACACAAAGCGTAACTGCAGCCATGGAAACCAGTAAGCAGAACTTAAAAAGCCTACATCTCTATGACCGGAAGAATATTAAAACATGGACAAATCAACTCATTCGCTATCTGTATAATGCTTATCGCCTTCTATCGTCAGTTGTGCTCATTCCTGTCGCGTGTCCTCAATCTGGCAACCCGTTTGAAGATGAAAGGCAAGACAAACGACACTCTCCTATATTTTGAATTAGGGCTGCGGTACCCATTTAAAGCTCTCTCCGCCGATGCTGCATGCTGCACAGAAGCAGCCGAGAAGCTAGCATAGCAATGCACTGAAAACATTCACAATACCTAACAACCACACGGCGATGCCCTGTCAAGCATCCGCAGAAAGGTGAGTTTTGCACAGGTGAGCACCACTTTCATTGTCTTTATAGAATGTGAAAATCTAGTTTTCTGCTCTTGCGTGTGATAAACCTGTTCCTGTTGTGTTCGGCCTGTTGGATTGGACAGATTTCACACGGATTCCCTAAACCTGCAGCAGCAGCGGCAGCACGTCCTGACAGTATCTTTTCCCTGCCGTCTCCTGCTTATTTCTGTAGCTAGAATTGAGCCAACGATGAGAAGAGTGAAAAAAGGAGACGTGCGCGCACATACACATGCGCACGCACACACAACAGAGAAAGCAGTGCGCCAGAGTCTGGAGAAGAAGAGAGAGAGAGAGAGAGAGAGAGAGAGAGAGAGAAGAAGGCTGGCTGGCAGCCTCATTACTGAAGGAGGGAAAGTGTTGTTTCACACTGCAAGCCTCACAGAGCCATCGGATGACGGCTGAAGCCAAGCAGAGCTGCTGATCAACTGAGATATTAGAGGCAGGGGAACAATAAAACCTGATGGCCCCATCCTCAAAAAAAAAAAAAATAAAAAATTAATATATGTATATATATATATATATATATATATATATATATATATATATATATATATATATATGTGTGTGTATATATATATATATATATATATATGTATATAGTATATATATATATATATATATATATATATATATATATATATATATACATGTATATATATATGTATATATATATATATATATATATATATATATATACATATATACATGTATATATATATATATATATATATATATATATATATATATATATATATACATATATATATATGTATATATATATATATATATATATATATATATATATATATATATATATATATATATATATATATATATATATATATATATATATATATATATATATATATATATATATATATATATATATATATATATATATATATATATATATATATATATATATATATATATATATATATATATGCATGTATATATGTATATATATATATGTATGTATATATGTATATGTATATATAATTTATATTAGCATACAGTTAATTGTTTAGCTGCGACTCATCACATCCAAAATACATTTTGTTAACATTACATATTTATTATGTGTACTGTGTATAATTATATATCTACAGATACACACACATACATATATTTTGAAAATATTTACATTTATACATTTAGATATTCTTATATTTACTATTATTATATAAATATATTTTATATATAAATATATAAAATAAAAAATAAATATATGTGTTTGTATTTATATGTACATAATAAACAGTATATACACATATATTATTATGTAAACAAAAACTATCTATCTATCTATCTGTCTCTCTCTCTATAGAACTCTCTCTCTTTTATATATATATATATATATATATATATATATATATATATATATATATATATATATATATATAAGCATAACAGCTGCATATGAGATATAACCAGAGATGCATATACACATTTAATATGCCTTTTTATGTCTACTTTTTAATGATAATATAAACAACAACAATAAACACATTTTCATGACATTATTCAAACATACATTAGCAATTAAAGACAAACCGGTTAAATATAACGAATATGTAATAAAGTGCACATATCGCACACTATAATGAGAGGTGTTGGACTGGATCATTTTTAGCTTTGGTTAGCATAATATATGAAATATGACTAATATGCATAAATAAAACACATGGCTTCAAAGGATTCTGCAGCAGAATGTAATCTCATGACACCGGAACGTTGTTTCTGCTCGTTCCGGCCCAGTTGAACCCCTGGGCAAGACCAGCCTCGGCCCGCGGGCTGCATGGGTCTCAGCTGAGGCCTATTGTTTCAGTGTGTGTGTGTGTGTGTGTGTGTGTGTGTGTGTGTGTGTGGTGAACACAGCAGCTGGAGAGCCTCCAAACCACAGCAGCGCTGCGGAATGTGTCTCCCTCTCCCTCCCATAAGGACAGAACACGGCTCTGTTCTCCACAGACACACTCAAAGCACCTAGTCTCAACCTCTGGAGCAACCCAGTCCACACAAAACTATACTACAGTACGCGCTACGAGGTGACTATAGGTCACCCTTAAGGCAACATGGCAGTAGTTGTCTTCAATAAGTGCATCTAAACTACCCACAAGGGTAGTTACATTCACGTTCATGCTTTATACTTTATATTTTTATCCAAACCAACTAATGGCGCATTCAGGCAAAGTACATTTTATCAGTTCTTGTTTTGCTTGAGAATCAAACTCATGAACTTGGTGTTAACAAAAAAACAAACTAAATAATAATAGTAAATACGTAGATAATATTAAGATAAATTAATTATTAAAAGTAAATCAGTATATATATATATATATATATATATATATATATATATATATATATATATATATATATATATATGATAAAAATAAATAAGTATATATATATATATATATATATATATATATATATATATATATATATACATACTGATTTACTTTTGATAATTTATCTTAATTTTATCTATTTTGCTTGTTTATTTTGTTTTTTCCTCTTTTCATTTTAGTTAAAGTTGAACTAATTTTAAACTAATTTTAAACACACTAATTAAATAACTATATATATATATATATATATATATATATATATATATATATATATATATATATATATATATATATATATATATATATATATATATATATATATATATATGTGTGTATATATATATATATATATATATATATATATATATATATATATATATTAAAATTTGTTAACTTGAACTAAAATGAAAAGACAAAAAGCAAAATAAACATTTCCCTAAATTAAGATAATTATTTAATTATTAAATGTAAATCATAATATATATATATATATATATATATATATATATATATATATATATATATATATATATATATATATATATATATATCAAATGTAAGTTATTTAGTAAATGATATACCTAATACTGCAATAAAGGTTAACAAAAAATATGTAAATATAAACATACAAAATTAATGTTTAAAATTTGTTAAACTTGAACTAAATGAAAGTGGGAAATATGAAAAATGAGTTGGATTAAGGTTTTAAGGTCATCATTTCTGTTTGAATCAGCTGAATTTATTGATCAGCGCACAACAGCAGAGAAAAATGCAAGTTTATTTATCGCTCAATAAAACTTTAAACCAGCATATATTGAACTTTGCTGTATAACATATTATACGCTGTTTGTGATTCCTAAATGACGCCTAAAATGACTGTGTAATGATGTTTTTAATATGATTACATTTAGCCATCTCGTCTGCTTGATGTTAAACCAGAAGACAAAGTGTTTTTGAGATGAATAAGAATGCTAACTGTTATCTATTTTCCCCATTACAGACTTCCCAAGCTTTCAAGGACCGCATGGAGAAACGTCGTTCCTGAAAGCACCGAAAATTCCCTTGATCTGAGCCCCGGATCCGTTTGAGTCCCGCTGATCCCGCAGCAGTCCGGGCGAGATGCGGGAGGTTCGCAATAATTGGAAATGGCTCCTCTAGTTTTGGAGACACAATGTAAGTCAATTTTCTCGTAATCATCATAATTAGTTCCCCTTGTTGAAAATCCATTCGCATTTTCCGTCCTCAGCGGATGCCCGCGCTGCTCTGCGATACCCGAAGCGGTTGCCATGGAGACGCTAATACACTCGCACAAATAGTGAATTTCACATTTGAGAGTCATTTCGCTTTTTTTTTTTTTTTCATTCGTGGGCCATCTACCCCCACACACACACACACACACACGCACACACACACACACGCACACATCCAAAATGTAAAATAATTTGGTGCATCTGTAATCGGAGGGAATTCACTGTGAAAAAGAATCGTTTAAGAATACGACTCGCGCCGCAAAATCATTATTATTGTGTTTTCTTACATGCGGATGCAACTTGCGGCTTTAAAGCGGTCGATGCTGAAGATCCCACGCTCGCTCGCGAGGCTACAGCCAGAGGAGCAACTTTTCCCATTTCTCGACACAATGAATCGGCATGACATCTCCGGCTAACCCGAGGTAACAGGAGCTGACTGCTGTACTAGTTATTTCTCCTCTACATCTCTAGCTCTCGCTCCCTCTCTCTCTCTCTCTCTCTCTCACCCTTTGTCTTCTCTTAGCTGCTGTAGTTTTCCACAGCACACTTGCAGCATGTTACAAGTGAAAATCCTGCAGCAAAAGCCAGCAGAGACAAAAACAGCCACTCCCCGGAGGAGCTCTGTACAATACAGACATACACATGTACAAACGCACATGGGCTTCAGCCTGGTCAATGCAGCACTGATAACCTACAGCGATCGATGCTTCTTGGCAGCGGATGCTCAGCGCTATGAGGAGACCTATAGTGGGTTGGGCAGGATGACCACAGTCTTATATCACCATGAGGCAAATGCTATATTACACTGACTGCATAGAACAATATAGTTCTTTTTTTCATCAAATTCTACTGAAATGCCATTACGGGGATAGTTTCGAGATATTTGACACATTTAATATTTCATAAAAAGTGTTTCTATATTAATACAGTAATGTGGTTATGTTAAATTAAAAAAGGTTTTTAAAATAATACAAATATGTATAAATACATTTATATTTAATTAATATATAAAATAAAAGTTCATATATTAATATATATATATATATATATATATATATATATATATATATATATATATTTATTTGTGAGTAATTTTTTTTATTAGTAATGCATTTTACATTATATTAATTTTTTATTATATACATTTATATAATATATATATTATATATATATATATATATATATATATATATATATATATAAATTAATTAATCTATATAAAAGGCTTATATATTAATATAATCGCAAGGAAATGCATATTTTGGGATAATCTTATCTTTACCACGTTTAATAAAAAAAGTTTTGGTTTTAATACAGTCATGTTTGTAATATTTATTACATTTAAACAAAAATAATGGTTTTTAGGTTAAGGCAAATAATGTATTAATACATATTTTGGCATAATTTATATTTAAAATATTTTATTGATCTGTAAAATAAAGATTTATATAGTAATAAAAGGATTCTGTATTACCTATTTTGGAATAATCCATATTTATTCAATTTAATCTATATAAAATGTTTATATATTAATACAATCTTGTAGAAATGCATATTTTGGGTTTATCTTTATTTAATATATTTGATTTATTTATGAAAAAGGTTTAAATACTATTGCAATCATGTGTTTGGGATATATATATATATATATATATATATATTCTATACACAAAATATATATATTTAAACAACTATATAATAATCAATATTTTAGAATAATCTATATGCATTTGAAAAAAAGTTATTTAGTAACACATCTCTGTTTCATATATTTAATTCATATATTTAAAAAAGGTTTGCATATAAATATATTTGTATATATATATATGTTTTTATTTTTATTTTAGGATAATCTATATTTAATCTACAAAAACAATTTAGAACGCAGTTGTATGGAAAATACTGGGAAATATTTGGAAATATATGGAAATTATATTTAATTTCACAAAAGCGCTTTATTTCAACATTTCAGTTGATAACTTTTCCTTTTTATTTGGAAGTAGTATCAAAATAGTATTCAAAACGTGAGAATGACAAGTCATTCTCTCTCTCTCTCTTACACACACACACACACACACACACATACACTTGAGATATCTAAATATAAAAATGTACTTATGTATGCCTATGATTCACTTAACATTTAGTTTTTAAGTGAATGCAGCAAGTTATAAAGTTGCTTGGCAACCGTATACAACTAACTTAACAACAAGTTCCTGGGACACAAATCTACGGCGTTACAATACAAAAATCACTACAGGTTAACAAATTCCTACTGACACCTCCTCTAGCGCGGGTCAAAGCAGCAGCTCGCTCTCGCAGAAGTTGACCTCAGATTTCCCATCAGGCCGTGCGCGACACATCAGAACAGAAACACGGGTCACGAGTCATGCCTCACTTCAAAATGCACCAACCTGCGTCCTCCGCCGCCGCCGCCGCCGCCTTTACTCTCCTTCAGAAACGGATGACGCGGTCCGAATGAAGGCCCTCCATTGCACTGGGACTCGAGAGGAGCCCGGGGCGAGAGAGAGGCGAACCCGGTCTCCACTGCCGTTAGCATACGCTCCGGTCTAAAACAGACCCTCTCATTCGCTCGAGCCACACAAAGACTCATTAGCTGCAGCCGGCGGAGGGCTGGAGATTGTGCACAGCGACGCCTGCCTGCCTGCCTGAGAGATCACATGGGTGGGAGAGAGAGAGAGAGAGAGAGCTGTGCCTGTGTTCCTGCTGTCTGCAGATATTTTTACCATCATGAGAGGGAGCGAGAGAGAGAGAGAGAGAGAGAGAGAGGGAAAACAGACAGCGGAGAGACAGTCGATAGCAGGCACAGCACCATAATCTGCAGAGGTGAACGAGGGCAGCCAGAAATGAGCCAAAAACACTCATATAAACAGTCAAACACGCACACTTGGGCTCAATGGGATTTGTGCTAATGAACTTGCGCTGCACTTGCGCTTCGTAAATACTCCTTTCCAGGCGGGCGATGTGAGTCACAGGCAGCCTCGCGTTCGAACGCATTAAACATCAGAGCTGGATGCTGTAATTGAATATACAGCGTTGTGGTAGAAACGCATCAGCTGGCGTTTACTGTACCGTATGCCGCATGCGCGCGTTTTTGCTCACCGAGGCCGCATTCGTTTCATTAAAGATACAGTAAAACATCGCGACATATTATTGCGACTGGGAATAACTGATCAGCATGTGAATTTATCGCAAAACGTAATTTGTTCCTTAGATGCAAAGCTGAATTTTCGGAGATCATCTTAATATGCCGATAAGTCGTTTTCTTCAGGACTCCTTGGTGAAATAGAAATATCTTGTAACATTAAAAATGCTGTTACTTCCGATCGATTTCTTTTTAAAAGAATGGCATGGTTTTAAATGGGAGCAAATAAATGATTCTGATTATTTCATGATTGTTTCATGATATATATATATATATATATATATATATATATATATATATATATATATATATATATATATATATATATATATACAAAGAGAAGCACTTTTGATATGACAAAAACATAGGTGTTTGATAAGCGAAAGCTAATTGTTGATGGTTGCTAAGCAACAACGCGATTCACTGCATTAATACAGAATTCAGTTGATGCACAATCATTGGAGGGTTTTAAACGTGCTTCAACCAATCAGACTTTAGGAAAGGAGCGAGCCGTTTGAATAATCAAATGAGATGAAGAAGCATTATTTATGTCGACTTTGAGCCCCTGGATGATCCACAGACAAACATCACCACATGCATAATTAATATTTTAATAAAAATATTTAATAAAATGCATAATAGTTTTATTAAAACAATTTTCTATTGGATTTATTGGCGAAACATCTATAAGGCATACTGTTAGTTATACTACTATATGAAATTTGCTCATAAAAAAACAAACAAAAACTGGAGAGTATAATTTTTCATATTTAGGTTTAAGAATCTAATATTCGTGGAATGGTTTTGCTTTGATGATCTGAATACTTGTTTTTTTTTTTTATTCGGCCACTAATTTTGTGATCAGCTTTCAAAAAGGAATTGAAAAAGAGTTGTTTGATTCATATCTCTGAATTAGTTTGATTCAAAGCATCGATTCACCTGTGCCATCACACACACGTTCGAGGGCATTTTTCATTTAGTTTTATGGCGATTTATCGTTGCGTATCGTCGCATAATTTTTTTTTTAATGCTGTGATTTAACTTTTTGCAAACAATGGCTTTTTTGAAACGATCCCTCTGAACGAATCGTTTTCACGGGTGCGCATAAACGTCTCGAACACCTCTTACGATGCACCCGGCCCCTCCGCACGATCAGTAAATAAAGCAGGAATTTGGGTTAAGAGTGCATCTAAATGAGTCTGGAAATCTCCTGGGAGCAGAGCTGTGGAGCTATCGTTAATGTTAGCATCAAAGTCCTTGCTTCGGGAAATCCTTCCACTCGACGGCACAGAGAAACACAAACAGAGAGTGCGGTCGTCCAGCTATTAGAGGATGAATAAACGCAGTGTCAAAACAGTTTGATTGCCGCTCGCGGCGCCGCAGCGAGACCCGTCCTCCGCTCGACCAGCCGTCCGGACCTCCTGTAATTAAGCCCGGATCTCGCTCGTGAGACTCTCTGGAGTAACAAGCAAAGTCCAGCAATTAAAAAAAAGCGGCGAACGGTCAATACACCTCTCCGCGGCAGAACGCCTAATTCCCGCCGTAATTATTCATTTTAAGCCTGTCTAATTCCTGCTAATGGTACTGTATTTCCCGCTCGCTTAAAACAAGGACGGGCTTGATGTGACGCGAGAAGCCTCTAAATCAACAAATCCTTCGAAGGAAGAATATTAAAGCACCCGTCGCTCATTTTTAAAGTGCTTAATCCCACCTATAACAGATTTCGTAGTGTGTTTCGGTGGAAGGCTTCAGGGGGAAAGCGCGTGTGTGTTGTTTTTGGATTTAATAAAGGTTTAAATCGGAGCTCCGACCGCGCTTCCGGCCGCGGATGGATTTATCCTGGACCGGGTTTTCTTTTGGAAAACGTCTCGAAAGGCAGCTTCTGTGTCGCCGTCTGATTCGCGGGAAAGCATTTTGCAGTATTACAGTAGCACGCTCTCGCTTCCTGCTTATCCACTGAAAATGATGGAATACTTCATTTCCTTCCATATAAAATGTTTATACCGACCCGAATCTATGGCCTCGCGGGTCCGTGACCCATTAGAGAGCGGAACAGACAGTCATGAACGGCTCAGTGCTTGATTTCACCAGAAAAATCTAATTATTCCCTCTCGTTTCCTCTCCATCTTGGAATGCTGCCTATTGTATAACAGTCATATCTAATTTGCATTCTCTCTCTTTCTTATGGGATATCGTACCAGGAGCTCCATTACGTAAAGATGCAAAACATATGACTGTCGGTCGACGTTCACACACACACACACACACACACACACACACACACACACACACACACACACACACACACTAAGGCTCTGCTCCAAAACCTAGCGAGCTGCCTACGTGGGTAGCATTTTAAGTGCTCTCAGCAGGAATGTTGTTCCAAAATGCATAATTATGTTTCCTTTTAAGATTAAGCATGTATTCTTGGTGCACAAGTCAATCTCATAATGCATTTCGCTGTGCAAAGTAAAAATATACGTAGAGTTAATTCAGTACTGAGAAATGTAGATAAAAATGTTGATTTATTAATAAAAAAAATGTGTTATTCATTATAAACCTTATAGATTATAATTACATAAATGTATATTATAAAAGTGACATAAAATTGGTCATTTAAATAATACATTTAGTAATATAATAAAATTTGTGATTTAAAAATATTTTAATTTTACATACATTTTGTGTATTTTATCTTTATGTTTGTATATATATATATATATATATATATATATATATA